>NW_027293787.1:0-125000 GCF_016086655.4 Lepeophtheirus salmonis | reverse complement strand
AATGGACGAATAAGAAATAACGGCTGAAAGAGACATGCACGAGTAAGGGAGTTTCGGCATAACCTTAAAGGGAATGAATCGGAGATTTACGTCATCCTCTTCTTTCTAATCTCCATGAGAACTCACTCACTCACTCTCAGTGCGTCTTCATCAACTGAGATGATGATGAAGAAGGAATCCCACCTTTAGAGACTAGACAGGAGGAGTTTGAAATATCTAGTGGCATCCTTGAGGGCAATGAATGATGTAGGAGTAGATGAGAAGAAGCAAGCAGAAGCTCACAGAACCGACGCACACACAAACAAAAATAAGTTATTTCTTAAATTGATTCGAGACACTTCTCTTTGGAGTCGTTCTTCTCCCCTCGCTTCTTATTATTGTTATGAACAGTTGTTGTAGGTGGTGCCCTCTTGGGGCCATCAAAACCTAGGACGCATGTGCGAAACGCACGCCTTTACACACACACACACAAAACAGACGCACAAACATTCCTCTCTCTCTCTCTCTCTTTAATATACTTTTTTTTATTCGCCTTCCTTCACTCACTCACCACCATTTTTGTGTTTTTCTTTTCTTTTTCTCTCTTCCCCCCTTCTCCTAGCTGAGCTTCTTCTTGGGTACTTCTTCTTCTCGCTCCAGCTTCTCTTTTTTCTCCACCTCCTCCATCCCGCTTCTCTCTCTCTCCCTCTTTATATTATATTTTGTTATGTATTTCTCTTTTCTTATTCAAACGCTGGAGGACCAGCAGGACCGGCGCCATTTCTCTCTACTTTCTCTCTCTCACTCTCTCTTCCTATTTCTTTCTCTCTCTTTGTTTCTTTCCTCTCTCTCTCCCTCATTTCATTTCGGATTTGTGCACACACAATTTCTTCTGGGATTCACAACTTACCTAGATATGAATAAGGTTAAAAGATACATCCAAAAGATCACTCACTCAGAAACAAGCACTATCAAAAAAACACTGTTATTTTAATTAATTATAATCAGGGTAATATGACTATAAAAACACTCCACCACAGGACGATCATTGTTGAAAGAAGAAGAGAAGTAAACTACTTTACTCTTGAAAGGGAGAAATTTTAGATGTTGGATTCTCCCTCCCTCTCTTTATTTTTATTAGTGTATATTTTCTTCTTTCCTTTGCCCCATATCTCTTGTAATACAACTCAGACGGTAGTAATAGTAATAAGTTGCACTATGTATTTATTATTGAGTTGAGCGCGCCTGATTATTTCGTCTTTAAATCATCAGACCAGCAGCATTGCCTTTGATGCATCAAGCAAAAACGAGGGTTCCTTGCCGAAATTATTACTTATTATTAGATTATTTAAATTTAAAGGAATTCAATCCATTCAGTCTAACTTGTTCCATGAAGTTATTTAGCAGACGCAAAGGGAAAAGAACTCCAGGCTGTGAAGAAGCATTTTTTATTTTGTGCATAGGATTTCCAAGGGAAATTCTACCTTGCATAAAATATTTGTCACATGAGTAAAAATGGCTCTAAGCATGATACTAAAAATAGTGAACTCTTTTATACCTTTCGCCATTGTGGGATTAATTGGATGTTTCTGTGGAGATTTGGAGAGTTCAAATCTTGATTCGTATTCCAAGAGTCAGATCCAGTAAATGAAATACTTATCATGACAACGGGAGTGCTTCCCCCATTCCTATATAACTATGGGTTCCAAATCTAGGGTTTTTCGGTTATATATATATATTGGTCCGTACATGCATGAAGAAATGTACGATGCCTAAACGTGGAGCTTGTACATCATCAACTAATGAATTCATAATTTAATCGGCTTTCTTTTTTAATTACTTCATATTTCTCGTTGTAATCCACGTGCTGCCAATATATATTTTCAGGAATATCAAATCGAGCAAAGAGTCTAAATATATTGGGCTATTCGAGACCCAAGACTACAAACTAACATTTATTTCTAAAGGGGATTTGAATTGAAAACCGGTACGTACTCTATTAATACCTTGACACAAGAGTTTAATTCGTTTCTGGACACGGAACTTGTCGATAGTAATACAACTCGTAAGAAATGGCTTTCGCGTTCCGTCGCCAACTCTCCACCAATCATTTGTCAATGCAAATTCTTACTCTAAATCTACCTCGTACCTCAATGTATTACTGCAGGGGCGTTGCTACTTTTAAACATTTGGGGGTTTAGCCCCAAAAGTTATCAACGCCGTAATACAATTACTTATATAAATGGGTTTGTTATATATAGTTTGTGATAAGTTACAAGTTTGTATAAGTTGCATCTTGTATAAGCAAGTTGTAGAAGATACAACCAAAAAATAAGATGAATCATTTTAAACGACATTTTTTCTGTACTAAAGATGAGCATAATGCAAAATTTTAATGGATCAAAAATGAAACGTTAGTATCAATTAATAGTGTTGGTAATTAGAATAAAAAATGTTGTAATTAAATAATGCATTTTAGAACGAAGAAATGGGAACTTGTATAATGTCCTTATACAAGTTGTAACTCGTTAAGACATTTAAACTTTAGAAAAAAAGAGGCTAGAAACGTCAATGTATTAATGTATAATATAATCCGAACTAAATCCTGTACTCTTTATGATAAAGATGAGAGGAAAACATTACCTGATAAATCATGAATAATTAATTAATTGTAACTACCCATGTACAGCGTCACCATCAATTATGACTAAATAAAAAATCCCCTGATCACAACACAAATGAAATATATATTATATAGATAGCATTAGAAATTATAATTTCATTTGGAACGGCTTTATGAAACAACATTCAATGTATCTAAAATTTTAAAAATGTATGAAAAAACTTGTTCTTCATAGCTACCACGATGAATAATTATGATTAAGATTCCTGTCTATCTGTACTTTAAATTTCTATGTTCTAGGAATAACATGTCAAACCAAATATGGCTTTGTCATAATTATGCCTAGAGTAGATATTAGTAGATTATATGGCGTGTTGAATACGCCTCCATATGTCCTCACATGGTCGCAATTATGAACTATTTTTTTAATGTGATTAAAAGTATCATGTAATTTTTTGTTAATTAGGTCAACTAAGATATTTGGATAGCTAAATTATTACAAAATGAATAAATATAGATTATCCATTTATATTTTACAAAATGTGGGATCATTTTCAAATGATTGGGGTTGTAAAATACTCCTAAAAACCGGTTGAAACCTTTGTGTTAAGCTTCTTTGTAAATAAATATATATAATGCAGTTAAGGTAAAAATTCGATAATATGCAAAATAACTATTTAATGTGCATAATAACTGCGCTAGACAAATTAATGTGCTCAATAACTGTCCACGGTAATTAAAAGTAACTATGTAAAATAAATATATATATATTGGCCTACGGGTTAAACACGACTAAAAACGGGTTCGTTCAACCGTGCACAAAAACGTTTCTGAATAATTGACGAAGTGTTATTAAACAACATTGCAACAAGACCGTTAATTTGATTATAGATAACATTGCAAAATTTTGATAATCTAGTTAATTTGGAAAATATTGTAAACAATAAACTTTATATCATATGAAATTTCACGAGGGACCAATTTATTTATCAAAATATACCTGGAGCAAATTGATGGACAGCTGGCCCAAGGGCGATCAAAACCTATCGCCACTACTATCCTGATTAAAAGTCCCGCACACTTTGTCAATATACATAAAAACAAGGTGGTATTTTTTTGATAAACAGAAACTCAATGAAAAACCGAATAGATTTTTTAAAGAGTCAAATACAATAGTAAACCACTGAAAAACTATCTAACAAGTTAATAATATGATTGATATTTCTTCAAATTTTTACATGAACATATTATATAACGTTCATTTAATTTGATAGTGCAGTATTTTAACTTTAAATCAAATATCAGGAATATAATCAATTTCAGTTGGTAAGACATATTCTTAACAAGCTAATCCCTTTCTTATTTACGTTATTCTCACAACGTGAATACTTACACACTCTGATTTAATAATAATTTTCATGTCATGATGTGTCAGTACCTTTAAAATCAGTGTTACCAAATAACCGATTTTTATCATGTTCAGTTAACCTTAAAAACTGCGGCTCTTAAGGTCTTTATCACTTTTTGAGTTAATATAATTAAAGTAATCATAACAACGGATACGTTTATCATACTGTCGCAATATTGAGAAAAAGTATCCCAGCTGCTTTTATGTTATCACCACACATATGATAATACACCCTGGCCCGCAGGTTATGCTAGTAAACCGTTTGCCCACAAGGGATCAAAACTAAACACCATCGCTATCCAGAGTATCAAGGAACCCTTGTAATATCATATGATACACCCCAGCCCACGGGTTGTACAAGTGAACCATTGCTCCAAAATGTGGATCATTACTCACCGCCACCACTTCCCTGAGTATCGTTATTAACACAACTCAAAGGCTTGAACTTTTTTTTTGTATTATACTTAGTGGGCTCTGTAAAGGTTTGATGGGGGTTAACGACCGTCATACAGCTCCTCTGCAAACGTGATACAATGTGAGTATATCAGGATGGCTACAGCATCAAGTAATGATGTAATAAAATATACATTAGAATCGTTCATCTTATTTAATAATATTTGAACTACACGGTTTTTTATTTCATATAAATTTTATTGGTTTCTTAAATATAGACAAAAAAATATAAACTTTAGTTGAATAATATTTAAGGTAATAATCTGTAATAGTTTCAAAAAATCATCTTTTTGAATATACCTAACATACCTAATAATATATATTTTTTTACCTAAATATTTTCATAATATATATCCTAAACATAAGCACATTAACCAAATAAACTACTTTTTGAGTTGCAGCATGTTGTATATTTTGGCAATTGACTAGTTACAGAGGTGTCCCAAAATTTTAAATTGAACTGAAAGCAACTTGTCCATTTTCATTCGACAGATGTGAGTGGTCAGAACTTTCCAACTGTCTTCTCTCTGCGAACTTCATCAACACTAAGGAATTACTCCTTGCAAGGCTCAAACGGTTTTCTTCCATTGAGTTGTTTTAAAACACAATTTTTTTCCCCTAATCTATAATATCCGTTCTCAGCTACATGGATCAATCAGCCACGACTGTGGGAATTTGTCTTTCCACGGTCGATAATTGAAAGAACTGGTACTTTGACGCACTGTTCTATCACAGCCTCAAGGAAAACACCTCGTAAACTGCTGTGAGGAGAGTTGCATCATCTTGTTTGCTTATTCGTCTTGCCTGAGGAGATTAGCACCGGATCTCTGTAGCTCTTGGCGGTCATGAGCAGATTGTCAATGAGAGCACTTTAGATATGTCCAATCATCTCCATTCTCTCTTCATTGCAACGCTGTAAGGTTCTGAAGTGTAGCACTTAAGCCTACCAGATTGAACAATTTTATTTTCCGGATAAAGATTCTTGACAGAATACCTATTTACTTGTGAAAAACCGGTGTCCTCTTTTGCCCAATTCTTCGGGCCTTTCCTGGTCTATATTTCCCTGCCACATCTATTATAGCTGCTACTCTGTGGTTATATCACACTCTTTAGATAAATGTAAGAACTCATTCAGACCTTTTCATCGGATGGACAAAAACATTGTTTGGTATGGAGTTCCTATAATAGTGGTGTACGAGTCTAAAACTGAAGACTGCCCTTAAAATTTACGCCCTGCAGATATTCGTGATTTATTGAGTTGAAACCGGTTTTACTGAGGCAAGGGTCTTGACTAGTTATAAACAAAACTCCAGCAAAATCTAAATAGCAACAGTGAAACAACAGCCCATAATATGGAGAGACTTCGAATCGCAATTTGGAACTTTCTATAAAAACTCCCACTGAAATGTTCAGGTTATGAACTGCAGCCGCACCACCGTTTATGCGTGGTTAGCCAAAGGGACTTTCCAGGTGACCACAAGATCTAAGTCAAGGCCTCGAAGGTCGGACGAAATGGTTGCTGCTGTGAAAAAGTCTGTCGAGGACAAGAGAGGCAAGGTCACCGTCAATGGCCTCTCCAGGGAGTTCAACGTCAGCAGAAGGACCATAGACCGGCTAGTTAAGAAAGATCTTAGCCTTAAGGTCTACAAGAGAACCCCTCGTCAATCCCTCAAGCCTGTAGACAAGGAAAACACCTTGTAAGGTCAAAGATTCTTCTCGCCAAGCTTAAGAAAAAGCCAGCCGATGTGGGCGGTTTGTTCAGTGATGAGACACCCTTCAGCCTTGAGGAGATGGTGGCCAACGACACCGGATTTTATCAGGCGGAGTCTCTCGGTGCCAGGGATGATGACGTGGTGCATGTGGGTAAGGAACGGCACTTCACTAACCTCCAGGTACTGGCTGTTGTTGCGTCCGACGGTCAGAAATGTGATCTCATCTTCTTGGAGGACCACGAGAGGCTTAACTCCGAGACGTACTGCCAATACTTGAAGGAAAAAGTGTTCCCTTTGGCCAGAGCTACTTACGGGGACAGGTTGTGATGGCAGCAGGACAGTGCCAGCTGCCACACTAGCAACTTCACAAAAGAATTCCTTCAGATCGAAACTACAGCCTTCTTCGATCGGAATTATAGACCGGCTCACTCACCTCATTGTTCACCGGTGGACTTCGCAGTGTTTGGGGGTTTAAAGGGGATGCTATCGAGAGTCCAATACAAGTCCAAGGACCAGCTGAAGTCTGCCCTCAAGAATGCCTGAGCCAACCTCGACCAGAGCTTCATTGCCAAGTCATGTAGCAAATTCTGGTCCAGGGTGGAGTTGGTAGTGGAGAACATGGGCGGCCATATTGAATAGACATTTGTCTAAGACTTTCATCTTTCATGCTAAATAAATTAATTTGTAGACCACTTTAAAAATTACGGAATTATTTACTATTTATAAAAATTTCACAGTGTTCAGTTTTAGACGCGCACACCTGTAACAGAGTGAAAGTGGCGATTTATTTCTGAAATTATGAGTGATGGGGCTTTCCATGCACAAGTTCACTTGCACAACCTATGTGCTGAGGTTTATGGCGGGGGCTAATGACTCACTTTTTCGATAAGAGGTTCACTAGGATATTAAAATGGGTCAATGATACCGGTGGCAATAGGTTTTGATCCCTCTTGGGTACCAGCTGTCCACCTGCAAAACCTGTTGGCCGAGGTATATTTTGCAAAATAAAATTGAGTCTCTCATGACAATTACTTATCATACAAAAGTTTGATTTTCCGAAAAATATTTATATATATCAATAAAAATGCGCTGAATATTATCGGCTGCATTACCACTTGAAATATTTTAATGTGCCACAGAACCTATTAAGTTATATGGCTACATAAAAAAAATTATTATATTCAAATTTAATTCAATTTTAGACCAAATATAAAAAAGGCTAAATCTGATTATTTGTTGTGTCTTGACGAGGTTGAGGAGACACAAACTATTTAAACCAAGAAATCCAGGATGACCGAGAGAAATGAGGAGAGGAAAAACGTGGAGGAATAAAACGAAAGTTGTATAATAAGAACAATTATATTCTTTTTAACATAATAACCTTTTCTGATTCATACATAAAATACACGACTATTTTTACTTAAAACGAGGTAAAAGACTGTACTTTACATATATATATACATACAAGAAAATAAGAGAAGTAAGAGAACAAGGTTGAATGAAACACGAATACATTACACCACCCCCCAAGCACCAAATCCATGCCGGTGCTTAACCAGGTTCTTTTCCATGAATAGAAGCTTATTGATCCGCTCCATCCATAACCAGGCGCGGACAAACCATTTGCTCTTGTATATACAAAATTTATCTCCATAGACGTGGCGTGCTCTGAGCATGCGCACCAGAGAAAGGAGAACACTGCTCCTCATAGAGGTTTTTAGGAACGCGAGCACACTGCCTGTTCCTGCGAGAAATATCGTTCACCTTCAAAGAGGTTTTAGGAACGCAAGCACGCTACCCGTTCCTGGGAGAAATATCGTTCACCTCAAAGAGGTTTTAGGACCGCAAGCACCTTCTCCGTACCTGGGATAAACATCGTTCACCCTTATAGAGGTTAAAGGCACACGAGCACCCTACTCGTTCCTAGGAGAAACATCGTTCACCCTTATAGAGGTTTTAAGGACACGAGCACCCTATTCGTCCCTGGGAGACACATCGAGCTCACTCGATGTACCCTCATCTAACTCTGGATGATCCAGAGGAGAAACCATTGCATATTCATAACCCAATGAGGTGAACGTATTGTAGGTTATCGTCATGCGTATAAAAAGTAGAGTCATTGTAATCGTGTTAAAGACACGTGTTGTCGACTATAATGAAATATAATAGTTTTTAATTACTTAGTCACATATTGTTGGGAGGTGGTTTATGTGGAAACAAGATGGTTGATGAGAAAGGCAAATCCCTTGACCTGGAACTTGTTACCCTATATTTGACTTCTGTACCCCCTACTTCATTGTCCCAAGTAAAATCTTTCCTTGGTCTGGTCCAATTTTATGGTAACTTTTATTGCCTTTCAATTGGTCAGTGCAGGCTAAGCTGAGCTTCTCTAAAGTTAAGCAAGCTGTTTCTAATGCACCTCTCCTTGGCGCCTATGATCCTACCCTGCCGTTGTTTCTCTCAACTGACACATCTCCCGTCGGAAAGGGTGCGTTTTCTCTCCCTAATCAATTTAATTGATCATTCCATCGCATTCGCCTCTGGCATGTTGAACGCCACAGAAAAGAACTACTTGCTTACTAATGCTTGGCAACTTGTAAATATTGACTACCTTCAAATTGGCATACAAAATATTCTCCTTTGAATGGATTGGGATCCAAGATGGAACGAGGCTGTATCAATGCCTAACACCTCCACTTTCTCAACGCTTCAGCAACTCTTGTGTTGGTTTTCCATATTGAGATTTCAGGAGAAGCTTCATTGAGACAATGTTCCTCAGTTTTCCAGTCAAAGCCTCACCTCAAAATTGTCAGAATGGGGGGTAGACGTATCCTTCTCTGCTCCCTACTACCTGCAATAAAATGCCTGGGGAGAAACCCTACTTCCTTATGAGTTCTGGTAGTTTTTTTCGGATGAATTCTCGTTCCTCATGGAATTTGGAATCCAAATTCGAACAGTTACAATTATCTTCCTTCGATTGCCTCGATCTTCCTTTTACGAGATATAACGTCATGAAATTGGGGGAAATAAGATGAAAATGTCATCTATTTGCTAGTACAATCTTATAGAAAATAGGATCACATCATAATGGAGCAAAAATTCTTGGAAATAAATATTTTTTAAATAGATCTTTTTTTCGATTATACATTAAATATTTTTCAAAAATATAAGCTATGATACTCTTCATCTCTATGTATATTATGAATAAGTTATAAGGGTCTAAAGAAGACTATCATTTTTCATAATTTTCAGCCTAAAAATGGAAATATATCGAGCTCAAAATAAAAATAAAATCAATATAAATACTTTTACTTAAGCTTTATTAATCCTACTTTTAATTTGGGGATTGTTTTAAAGGTAAAAAATAGCGATAATAGTTCCGAATTACTATAATCCCAGATATTTAAGAATTCAGATGACTGTGAGAAAAACTAAGATCAGTTTTATATTTTTGCGCTCATAGATAAATTCGATTATTGTCTTCAATTCATTTGTACAAAATCCCCCTCCCCGCCTATTGTTCCTCTGTGAATTATTCGACTGGATTTCCGATGGTTAAATATCAATAAGCTTAACATTATTTATGAATTACGTTCCATTTCAAGGACTTTATTAATAACTCATCTCTAATAATGACTGAGTACTTTATTGCATCAATGTATCATTAAAACTAAATGGATCCTTAGATTAAACCGGAGCCAGATTTAAGGATAATCTGCGTTCATTGTGCTTTTAAATTTACCATATTATATATATATAATTATTTCTTTTTGTATTTCATTTTAATATAATTAGGGATTCCAATGGGAGCAAGAGTGCGTTTTTGAACACTTTCAGCTGCAAGAAAAAGAAGTTTAAATCTGATAAAATTCATGAGATATATGTTTTTTGGGAAGAGGTACCAGCACTTTAAATATGAAGTTATCGTTAGTTGATGTTGAAAATAAGCCTATTTCGAAAGAATAAATAACAAGAGATGAGATCGAAGACCTCAAGATTATATAAATACTTGGGAAAATCTAAATGCAAAGTCCTAAGACTTCTTATCAAGGATGCTAAAGAAGATCCTTTCTCATACTTTCCAGAGCAATCCTGCAACATATTTCTTGGAGTTCGCCCTACCAGGCTTTTCAAGTAACTTGTCAATGTTTACTAAATTTTTTTATTGATAATGATAACACAGGGGAACTTTTAGGGTGGGGGGAATTTTTGTACAAATAAACGGAAGACAATAATCGAATTTATCCAGGATTGCAGAATCCAAAACTGACCTCAGTTTTTCTCTCATTCATCCGAATTCTGAAATATCTGGAATTATAGTAATTCAGGACTATTATCGTTCAGAGTCATACTTTACCCTTAAAACAATCCCCAAATTAAAAGAAACTTATGTAAAAGTGTTTTTTATGGGTATAGAATGTTTTTATTGATTCTATGTCTTGTTCTGAACACGATATATTTCTATTTTTAGGCTGAAAAATGAGAAAAAACGACATTCTTCTTTAGACCCTGATAACTTATTCATAATACATAGTGATAATAGATCTTTCTAACAAATATGCATCACCAAGGATTTTTGTTCCATTTTGTATTTTTAAGTGATCCCATGGGGGATGTACTAGCAAATATTTAACATTATCACTACATTTTTTCCGATTTCAATGCCAATTTCATAATGTCATGCTCGGAAGAGGAAGACCAAGGCAATCTAAGGAAGATACTTCTAATTTGATCATCCATCTCAAGAGATGTTCGAATTCGGATTCCACGAGGGATGACGGAGGAAAATTCATCACCGAAAAACTACCAGAACTCATTAGGGAGTAGAGTGGAATCTTTCTTTGGGAATGAGTTACCAGGATAAAAACAATAAAACGATCCATTCACGATGAGTAAAGAATTTTAATATTTCAAAATGGGATTAAATTTGAGATTGAAAATTTTTTACGTGGCATTTGTTTTTTAATAAGAATTACTTTTCTAAAAAGAAATTGAGACTAAACCCCACCCCTCTAAAAAATATATAATCTTGTGGAGCCCCTGTAGTTATATATTTTATAATTAGTAAATGGATTGATTATTTAATTAATCGCAAATAACGTTAAATTGAAAATATCTTTTAGCATGTAATATTTCGTTGTTCAAGAGGATTTTTATTCATACCCTAATTGAATGGGGGTTTTATTTTTAAATTATAATTATTATTATTCACTGATACATTTAAAAATAAAAGCTGTTATTTTATTTATTATCAATTAATCAAAATCTTCAGGAAAGTAATCATATTAAGGTAATTTAACTCAAAAATGAGGTATAACAATTTGCAACATTGAGGACTCTATATAATTTGTTACAAATATTCCTCTAAAAAACATCATTAAACTAAATATTCATACAGTTTAGAAAAAGGGGCGCTAGGTAATTTTGCCTTAAAGCCATTTTGCCTCATGGATATTAATTTATAAATAAATGAGATTTATAAGTCATTCTTGTTAAAAATTGATGTTCCATAGGAATTTTTTAATTAAAATATGTAATGTGAATTACTATAAAACTCAATAAATAATTGTTTTCTGCTTGAAAAATTATAGAATCATCCCCCAAAATTTCGATGCATCCACCTACAAAATATCACTTTATAATGAATTAAACAAGAGACAAAGTAGCTCTTAAAATTAGTATAATAAGAAAAACAAAAACACGACAACGATTCGAATAGAAGAACTCATGGATTGACCAACAAGTATAATATGAAGCAAGAACATAATTCCATCATTATTCCAAAAGAAAACAAACATTTGATGTATTTTATACTAATAAATATTGCAGATTTGTATTTAGAAGATTCAAAGGATGTCAACCAATAATAAACGATAACGACGTATAAATCACATTTATTAAATTATTAAGGCAACATATATACAGGGTGTCTACGATAAATTGGAAATACTTTAAACTTCATCCAGATCCATAATGTGGATATTCGGGGTTAAATCATACTAATATAAAAGGTTGCGTGAACAATACACTATAACTTCCACCAAAATTGTTTTGACAACTAACAATAGTCATCCTGGAACAAGCAAGGAGAGACGCCATCCTCGAATTGGCTCGCGCAGGACACAAGCCCTCTGCTATCAACAAGCTTCTTAACTACCCCAAGACCACAGTGTACCGGGTCTTTAATGCCTGGGAGGCTGAGGGGAAGGTCTGCTGCAAGGCCCACAACATGAGAAGTGACCGAATCCGCACTCCCCGCTTCCTTGAAGGCCTCCGGAAGTACGCCAAGGCTTCGCCGGGGACTTCCTTGTTCGGGTTGGCCAATTTTGTTGGAGTGAGCAAGCAGCTGGTCTCCAAGACTGGGAATGAGGACCTCGGGTACAGGTCATACCAAATGGCCAAATAACACATCCTCATGGCATCCAAAAAGGCCACCAGGCTCACCAACGGTAAGCGTCTCCTGTATGGCCTGAAGAGCCATGAAGGAAGAATCATCTTCTTCTCCGATGAGAAGAACTGGACTGTCGACAGAAGCTACAACGTCCAGAATGACAGATGGCTTGCCAAGGAGAGAGAAGAGGTCCCTGCGGTCCTCACCACAAAGTTCCCGGGCTCCATTGCGAGGGAGTGGAATGTTGTCGATTCCGCGAAAGTCATCAGGGCATGCAAATCCTTTAGGGGCAGGATGGAGGAGATGGTGGCTGCTGAGGGAGGACATGTTGAATAAATTTATTGCTTAACATCATGTCTAACTTTTTCATATTAACAAATACACTCCAAATTCTATTTTTATAAAGCAGGTTGAATTTTAAGATAGTTCCAATTTATCGTGGACACCCTGTATGGGGCAAAATGACTTTAAGGTAAAATTACCTAGCCTCCCTTTTTTCTATTGCAAAATGTCCTGAGGCAGAATAATTTAAGGCAAAATTACCGGGATCAAGAAAAGGACAAAACAAAACAAAAAAAAAACTTTTACCTTTTTCAAAAATGGTAATAAAAAAAACATTCGTATGTAAAATAAAAAAAACGCATAAATTTAATTATGAGAGGCTTTTTCGATTGGGAAAAAATGAAAGAGTCCATATTTTATTTACTAAAAAAAAAGTCACCCAATAATGTATTCGTTAAAGGGAGATGTCAGTCAGAAAATTTGTAAAACATATCAGCGCCAATAAATATCCTTGCACCAGCCCTGTCCCCGCTAATATGAAAACTATTGTTGGGTTTCGGTCTGGAAATCCTAGACCTGTCTGAGACGGTTATATTTTTGTTGGACCAAACTTTCGGTCCAACAAAAAAGGTCGGTCTGGTCTAGATCGGTCAGGAAAAGTTCGGTCTAGATATAAAAAATTCGGTCAAAGGAAAAGTTCGGTCTAGATCGGTCCATAGAAAAAATTCAATCTAGATCGGTCCAAAGTAAAAATTCTATCTAATTCGTTTCCAAAGAAAATCGGTCTAGACCGATTTTACAGATAAATTGTTTTTAGCATGACATAATATTTTTTCAAGTACAATGACGTTATACAAAGAAAATAGTCCTGGTTCCTATATTTATACATTATTTGTTCTAGAACCGACTTTTAGATTTTTTGAAAATAAATGAATGACAGGTGATATAGAAAAACAAATTGGTCTCTCATAATATATGTATAAGACCGAAAAAATTCGGTTCATAAATTGGGGCCAAAAAAAAACGGTCCATAAAGTGAAACCGAATCTAAATTGGTCTAAAAAGTAAAACCAAAAAAATCAGTTCACGGTCTTAAACTGCACAAAGTTTAGAAAAATCACTTAAGACCGAACTGAAAAAAATTCGGTGCTGGACCGAGTCTCAACATCTAATGAAAGCACTTTTCAATTTTATGCTCCCTATCTATTATTTGCAAAGACATCTTTTTCTATTAAGTAAAGGATGTCTATGTTTCATATGATGTGTGTCAGGAAAGCTCGCTTTTGTGTCTTGACGAGGTTGAAAGACACTCAATACCGGAAATGCAGGACGACCGAGAGAAACAAGAAGAATGTGAAGAGGAATGAGACTTAAAGGAATTATATATAAACAAGTATATTATAGACATCCATGTTACTCGATACTACTCTGACAAATATGTACATGAGAGCTACAGCTATTTATGCTATAAAGATTGAACAGTACTTTACATATACACATAATAAATAAGAGGAGGGGAAGAAGAATAAAAGAAGAACCTTTGTAGTTTTCACTACACTCGCCAATGGAAAATTTGTAATGGAAAAGTTTGTCCTGGGATTACTGGCACTAGGAAAATTCGTATAGGATCAAGCTCGTTTGCCTTCGTTTATTAAATGTAAATAATAATCCCACTTATGTAATGACTAATGTATTCGAACAAAGGACTCAATAATTAGTATTAATAAATATAAGATTCAAGAAAAATAAAGAAATACCACATTAACTAACATATATCAATTTCCTCAAGAAGTTAGGCAGGCTGGGTTTATTAAGATTGAAAGATTTTTGGAAAACGATGCTTTTTACATTACTCAAACGAATTTTTGATAAGGAATCCGTATGGAATAAAATATTACAACAAACTTTCGATGAAATAATGGGCACTGCACTAGAGGGAGAGAAAGGCAACGGATCCCACTATCAAAGGAAAAAATAATGTATTGGGCATTGAGTATCAAAGTCAAGAAGAATTTGATTCAAATTGAGTTATACTTAGGGTTTTAACATATAAAACAATCTTTTTTCGTCAAGGTTTGAATCTCCAGACCCGCGTTGACATTTATTATATATTTATCATTACTTAAGTCCAATATAAGGCATACGATCATTGGCTGATTTGGCATTCAAGGAGGAGTGCAAATAGCTTTTGTGTTTCTTTCACAAGACTTATATTCCGGGGCTTAAAATACTCATAAAACATATTGGTGTCTAATTAACCAGGTCTTGAATGGAGATCGAGTGTATGTAGTTCTAGTATATATTAATGGATTATACTCAGCTCTGACATATCAAACAGTTTTTTAGTAGACTATATCTCAGACTTGGGCAGCTGTACAAAGAATTATATGGCACGGGGATCATGTCTTTGATTCTACATCAACAGTGGAGGATAGTGCTAGACAAAATTAATTCAAAATTATTTTTTTTATGGGAATAGAAAATCCTAGGAATTTAGAAATAGAAACAATAAATGGTAATATAATAACTGTTCATGGCCTGAATCTCACCACAAACTCCCTCTTAAATAATGGAAAATATCGGTTTCCCCATACAAAATCCACAAGACATCATTTACATCGAGGGCCCTGGCAATTAAAGATGATGATTTCACCTACATGTGCTGATGTATCCAAAAAAATATGTCAAAAGTTCATAAGAAAATTGAAACTGCCAGAGTCTTGGGCTAACTCAGAGCAGAATTGGGGATCGACATCAGAGTAATTCCAGCAAATGCCCATGTTCATTCCCTTCTCTTCTTCTTCTTTTGTGATAGTTGATATAATGAAACGTCATGACCATTATTCTTTATCTCCTCTAAAAGATTTTTCAAATTGTAAGGGTTAGCATATTGTTTTTCGGTTTCTTTTTTAACATGCAATACATAAACAAGGTTTTTATCAATAAAAATAAGTCTTAATTCAGTAGTACCATAAGTTTCGCTCTCGTATTCTCCTTGCACTCTTACATAAACCCACCTCCAGTTATATGTTATAACTCCCCCCGATTTTTCTAAAATACAAAAACTTTCTTCAATAGGTAGATTGAATTATATTCAAAATCTGATTGAACACTTAAGTCTTTTACAAATTTATGGTATGCATAGAAGCCTTTACCCCCCATAAATTACCGTATTTTTTTTATTGATAACATATATTCGTATCTTTAATAATTCTCTTTATTTCCAATCTTTGGAGATTTTTTTTTAAAGGGGTCACACCGACATAATCGAATTTCTTTTTCATTGAAATCTCTCACACAAAGTTCAGCAGATGATTTTTAATAATTAGTTCCTCCCAGTTGATTGTTTTAATTATTTTTGAAAACATCTCCCCTAAGTATTGTGGATGTTAATTTCCAAAATTTGTTAATTTGCCCAATGGCTCCCAATAATTTTTAGAAATATAAATACAAATTGGGCATCTCCGAGAAATTATCCAGCCAGCTTTCGATAAGTCCTTAATATATTTGAATGTGTTTGAAAAACTACTTACGTATGTCGAACGGAAGATTTTCAATTTATTTTTTAAAAGCCTCATACCACATATGTAATACTTAAATATAGATGGGCTGACTCATTCTATGTATAAATATGATTTGAGGTTAAATTAATTATCATAGTAGAACTGACTATCATATGAACTGTCGGAATGTTAAAAAAAAAAAGAGACTGAAAAATGGAGACAATAGAACATTGAGGAAAATAAATGTAAAATCTAGTAAAACCATGGATAGGAATTACTCCAATGTGGATCCTCAATTCTTCACCGAGTCCAGCAAGTCGTAACTAACGACTACCTAATATGAAACAAATAATAATGATCGTCCTTGTCCTCAATTCAGAGAGAATTGTAAAAGTTTTTGCTCTTCTCAAACTAATCGAAGGATTCCATTGACAGAGGGCAGATGTCTTTGGATGTGATCAGCAAATGGATCATATTTAATTTAAAAAAGTTCAGAAATGTATTAAATGATTCCTTAGACAAAAAGCAATTGGAGTACCATTAAAAAAAATCGAAGGTATTGATGTTGATTGATACATCAAATCTCCTGGAACGTGAGAAGACTGTCTGTTTTTTTGTTTTTTGCCGAATGACAATTTGATGAATATATATTTAACTAAACTCCAATTTTCAGAAGGGACATTTCGCCCGAGAACCATTTGAGATATTTGGCCGCACAATTATATTTAATATATTGATATGTAAAACTTTCTTTAGACTAAAATTATTGTATGATAAACAGGTATTATTCATCTGTATTTATATAAAATTCAGTTTGTGTGTGTCCTTTATAGTGCCCACACTGTGAGTCTTGGAGGCTGAACCTTTGCATGGGTGCCTCTTTTTGGTAAGGCTAAGACGGTAGTGTTGTTTTTTTGGGGGAGGGTCATATTGGGGCTTATTTCACACCAAAAACAAAAAAATGTTTTTTGAAGCTCAAGGAGTTTTTTTGACAAACTTTCGACTACTTAATATAAAACAAATAAAAAGCTACAAAATTCACATGATTTACGTCACTAGCTAATATAAATACCAAAATAGAGCAAAAATAATTCTTAAAATTTTACTGTCTTTATTTTTTGTTTTATATATTAAGCAGGAGAGTTCTTAACGAATTTGAATTTCTTAATGTTCCAGGCAACGCTGGGCAAACCTACTGTAGTATTTGGTTAATATTGATAGATTTACATCAAACGATAATATGGCTTCTTTTAAAAGAAAAGTAGGGGCTAAATATGTCAGATTTTATTGTATTATACAAATGGAAGTGGATTTTAGATCGTTTATCTAAGTACATTTTATATATTGACTCATAATTTATCTATGTAGATGTCATATGGTAAGTGAATTTATTCATAGCTATATAAGTCCGAAAATGCTCAAAATAAATATAAGAAATACTCGTCATGGAAGTTTGAAACCTTTAGCAATATTGAATTATTTTTCTATGGAATTTATTTTTGATTTCTTCTCTTATTTCATAAATAGTTTCCCAAATGACCGGTATAAATATTTGATTTTGACACTCTACATTAATAAACTTATATTATTTTTAGCTACTTGCAAGAACATTGTTGATTGAGCTCTGATACTTATTTGATTCGATTTGGAGGCCATTGCAGTGTTTTAAATCAGTATAATATTCTTTTGTATCACTTGAGAAAATAAACTTAAATATAACTTTTGAAATTCCTCATCTTAACTTTAAAATTAAAACTTATGAGTCCCTTTACAAACAGAGAGTTTACTTTAAAATATTTCATTTTCAAATGACTATATATATTTCACAAAAGTAGTCTTTGAAGACTAATACTTTTCGGAAATAACTTTTTCATAAATATACAACAGATGATGTAATCATCCTGTAAATGGGATACTCTTGGCAGTACACACGCTAAGAGAGAAACATTTCGAAGGAGTTGACCTTAAATCTATACTATTTTTATGATATTTAAAACTATTGCTTCAAGTTTACGTAAAAGGGATTTAACGATTGCAACTTATTTGAAAATCGGTAAAAACACACATATTCAGTCTGAGAAATTATTTTTTAGTTTGGGAGAGGGGTGTGCCCGATTTTTTGTCCTTGAACAAAATACTGCAAAGTTATGGGAGCATTAGAAAAGTTGGGCTAAAATTGGATTTGATCATCGAGTTATTTTCACTTCATAAATTGATATCAAATCTATAAATCTGTAAAGTTCCGATTATATTTATGTTATTTATTTATTTTTTGGAAATTTAGGCATTACTATTTTGTTTAAATTCGTTAGTTTGAAGTAAAAAGGTTAATTTTTTATTACATTCCGTCAGAAAAAAAATATTAAAAAATAGCTGGACGGGATGGGGGGATGGCTATAATGCGATTATGAATTGGATAAAAAGGGGGTTAAGAACCCCCTTTTTTAAATCATATATTCTATTGAAAATGAAATATCAAATACTCACGTTTCAAATGAGTTACTAGCCGTAGTATTTGGCATTGCTCGGAAATATTTGGATCGCCAAATAGACAAACTTTGCTTTAATAATATATAAGGTAACTCCCCAAGAAATCCCCTGTGTTACTCTCTGTTTTTCATGTACACACTCACACGTTGTTAATAAATACTTAGATGTTCTCTTTTTAAGAATAAATAACAATAACAACAGGTTTTTTTCTCTTAAATATGACATCATGAGCCATTGGTAAACCCCATCTAAAGTAATGCTCATTTTATTAATTTTATATAATGTACTGCCCAATTTTATTCCTTTTTTAATATGAATAGACCTTTGAAGCTGGCCGGATTTAATACATTCTTAAATAGCGTTTTTATACAACTCTATACATACAAACTCTAATGATGCAAATCGTGTGTATTTTTTAACTGGCTCGTTTGTTAAGGAATTGGTAATCTGAAGAATGAATATTCAATTCCTTAGCAGTTGTCATTTTTATTCAACTCCTGTGTTATGAACTTCCTTTTCTACTACATTCAATTATATTCAAAACCTGATATAACATTCAGGTGTGCCCATAAAAGACGAAGAGCAACCTTGAAGGATTTGTTGCACTTATCATAGTAAGTCCTTGTTGGACTTGAAATAGATTTGGAGATTCACAATGGAGTAATTTTTGCAATGTCCTTGTTTATTTAATTCTCCTTCTCCTCTCTTATCACAGCTGATTGTAGCTGATCAAATGAAACGTCATGAAAGCAGAAAGCAAAGATTTTCTCCTCCAAAAGATTCTTCAAATTGTGGGGATTATTGGTTTCTTTTTTTAACTTGCCTAAAATACGCACGATTTTCATCACTAATATATATATATATATACTTTTTTTTAATATGACCCTCAGGCTCGATTGTATTTTAATTTCTTAGATCAATCATCTACACTGACTTACTTCAAATACAAACAAGCATACATACCAACTTTGTTTCATTAATTTAGGTTGACTCTTTCTGACTTCTTCTTGAAATCATAGCGTTAATTCTTTCCTGGGGGTTTGAACAAGGCCATTTAAAAAATATTTTTTCCTCACGATATATAGCAGATACGTATCGATTAATCCTTTGTATATTTTTTTACTTTATATCTAATCTAGTTATATGCCTTTTCAGATTGGAATACCGAGCAAATATAAAGATCCTTATTACAATGGATTTAGTTTATTTTTCATGCCTTTATGATGAAATAAATTGATACTAATTAAAGGAGGTCTAATTTAATTTTTATATACATAGATGAAACCAATAAAATTTGATGAACTTGTGAAGAATTAAAATAATAATAATAATTTTTAAGAGGTTTTGTGATAGGTAGATTATTTGTTTACATTCTTATTAATTACACTTTCCCCCGTTTTAACATTAAATTTAACCATTCAAATTATGGAGTTAAGCAAATTTCATTTGATCAGAATGAGTTAAAGTGATACATAATTTATGAATAAAAATGTTCGCAAAAAAGCCTGGAAAAAGTATGTCATGAGAAATTAGTTATATAAATAGAAGATTAAAAGAAAATCTAGGAATTAAAAAGATACACGTGAAAAAAATGTGGTATCTTTAGACCCAAGAAAGAAAGAAGGGTTAAAAAGATATGTTATTTATTACCGAACCAAATCCTTAAATAAGAAGATTTCTTTACCTTTACACATCTTTTACCCAAGACATCATGGTCCACTTTGAAACGGGGGCATGCTACTTAGTTCAACCCCATTAACCTAAAATATCACTCGTAGGATTGACAAGATTTATGGTGTGACACATTTGAATGCGCTCCTCCCACGTTTAAAAATCATAAATGCACTCTTGCAAGATATACGAAGTATGAACCCATCACCACTGATTTTGTGAGGGAATATTACAAATCAGCAATAACGCGTGGGGATTGCTTGGTAATGACACCACCTACACAAAGATTTCACTTTATGATAAAGTACTTAATCACTGAAAGTTGTAGTTACTATTATGTCAATATTGATCTGTATATATGATATTTATGTTTAGGGTTTTATATGTGTAGATGTCTTTAAATTTATCTCTCTATGTTTATATTGAATCCATGTTGCTACTAAAGGACTCTAGGCAAAGAGTGGTCAAGGGAAAAATAAACAATTCAATCTAAAACACAGGGAAGAATATGTTCCTAACGTAGACGCCCTTTTTCGTCTATTTTAACTTGGGCTGGGGAGACCCCCCCCACACACACTTCACTTACTGCGTGCCTAGCTGGAGGAACATGTAGCAGCTTCTAATTTTAAGCCAATCAGAATTGAGAACTACCAAATCCCACCTTCCTAGCCTTGAGTGTCCACTCTTTTCCTCGAGTCCTTTAGCTACTACCTGCGTGGTGTATTTATATATTATAACTCTTTTGTTTTAGTGTATTCAAGGAAGTTTCTGTAAGAGCATTTATTCTTCCGATATCCTATTATATTATGACAATCCAAAAAAAGTCTTATTCATTCTTTATTCAGCTAGAAGTAACAGCTCTTGCATACCTAATACCTATTGGTCTGGACATACTCCTCTTCAGATCCCCAGATGCTGAAGAGGTTCGATGTCAGTGGAACGTTTATCGTTTGAGTAACTAGCCGAATGGAAAATGACGCATCTAATCTAAAACCTTTTATACTAGGGGTTTTGAGATTTAAGGAATGCCCAAATAGTCATACACATATTCCTATAGTCATGATTTCTTTCATTGTACAACGGTAGAGCATGCAGAATATGTATTAATGTTCAAGAAATCATACGGAAACCTTTTTCAAGTAAAATCCTTTTCTTCGTAATCGTGATTGGCCCTATCATCAAAAAAAAATCCTTAGAACTATGGGTCTTCTATTTCTATTTCGATCAAATTGAAAATATTTAAAGGATAATTAATACATTCTGTGCCTTGTGTTTTTGTGACTTCATTACGTAGGTACAACTGCATCAAACTTTGTGAATTCTTCTCTTTTTTATTAACTATTCAATCCTGTATGTACCTATATCTATATATTAAATGCAAATGCCTGTGTGTGCGTGTTTGCCCGGGAATTATTAGAGTTCAAGATTAATTTTAATTTCTTAATGTCCTGGGAATGTCGGGAAAATCTTGTCCATATCCTTATAAAAAAGGATGCAAAGATACATACTGACACCAACATGAAGCGAAAAGAATTTTTAATTCATTTTATTTTCTTAATGTCTTAACGCCGGGAAAATCTACTCTAGTTATAGAGTAAATTTAGCTTCAAATTTGCATTCATGTATTGAAAAATAAAGTCAACTTACAAAAAAAAAAAAAAAAAAATATGAATCCATATTTGGAATTTAACATCAAACTGATATATTTAATAGGAAATAAGTTTATTTTCATGGCGATTTCCTATTTTTTTTTCTTACTTAAAAATTGGCTCATAGCCAAAATTAAAATACAAAATCCTCAAAAGCTAGATTTGAAAAAAATTAATTAGAAATTAAAGTCAACTACTTTTATACTGAAATGTCAAAATTTATAGATTTATTAAAAAAACAATATTTTGTCGACTTGTATGCTTCAATTATTTGTTCTATTCAATTATTAAAAAATATGCAAATCAATTTTTTATAACCTTTTTATAAATATCAATGAATATAGGACATTCATTTTTATACCAATCATGTCTGAAGCATATTTATTACAAATAAATATAATTGACACTTTGTTTTTTGAAATAGTTTACGAAAAAAATTATAAAATCCCATAAGTAATTTTGCCAAAATTTGTAAGGTCATAATATTCATGTCATAGTATATATGTTTTCCTATTCGGGATTTTATAAGGGATATGATATAATGATGGGCGATTCTATAACTATGAAATTCTAGTTCAAATTCCCGATACCGATTCCTTAATATTTTCAATAATTGTTTTAAAAACTAGTTTACTATAAATTTATATGAATTACAATCACACAGCAAACGTTCCAAAGCATATGTTTCAAACACTTTAGTTCACGTTCAGTTTGTGTTCAATTACTTTCTTCTCAGTTTTTGAGCAGTTTTTTATCATCAATTATATAATCACAATATTTATAAAATTATAAGTCTCAAGTAACAAATTCACAAATCATTATTATTTTTTTTTTTGATAACTTAGAAAAGTAATAAATATAGTTTAACACCAGTAATAGATAAGAATCGGAATTGCATATTAAACATTGTTTTCCCCAATCAAACGTCAATTTTCAGTTTTTTAAGAAAAAATGCCCCAAGATGATGCTTTTTGTCTTTTGAACGCAACAACTTCAATGGAGTATTTTCAATTTCCGGAACATGTAATTACATAACTTTTGCAATATTTGCAAAAATGAACCATTTATTCAGTGTTATTTTTTCGACAATATTATTCTTCATAATTTTTTTGATTTTGTAAATACAAAAAAAATATTGGTAGGTGTGTGTTTCTTTTACAATTATAATAAATATTATTAACTATCTTTTTTTTTGCAAAATTAGTGCAAAAAAGTTTTTTGCATTTTTCTTCACGAATTTTGATTTGCGAATTTTTTGTAGAAGATTATAAAATGGACTTCTAATCTAGACAATTATTTAGGTACATTTATGTTTTTATGTTATTTGAAGTTTATAACACATTATTTTTTTTATATTCATAATACTACTAATAAGGTTAAAAGTGGCAAAAATTAGATTTTTCTTGAGGGGGGAGTTAAAATGAGGATTGATATAGTGTGAAGAATCCAACAGAATTAGAATTATCGGGATCTTTTTTGACAACAACGAAACATTCATATTATAATTATATAATAACGCTATCTAAAAAAGAATGAAATCCTGTTGGGGGTTAGGTCTACCCATGTTTTATAGAACTTTATTACCTATAGAGTGGTATAAATATAAGAGTAGATGCCTCAATTTTAGCAACGAGCGTGTGTAACTAAAGCTCATATTAAACAAGAACAGTACACTATATAAGATTTAATTAATGATAGCAACTTTAGATCAAGATTGATAGAAATACAAGGTTAGACCATCGCCAAATCGGGCTTCTATTTTGTTCATTATCTAATAAGTCGTGGTATGTTAACATCTCCCTCTAAAAGAAGATGTCTCACCACTCTTTGGTCAAAATTGTTTTAAAAATGCATAATAAAATATATAGAATTGCCGGAGCTCATAAACAACGCATTTGGGAGAAGTTATTCTCTTGAATTCAATGTGTGTACGTTCGGGGTCAGGTAATTCCTTGAGAAATAAATATACGTTATGTAAATGGATTTCACCAAAATATACCTAGGTTAGATGGATGGAGTATATATAATACTATAATGTTTACTTGTACTTAATCAGTGCAACTCCATCTAACCAATTAAAGGAACATTAAAAAAATATATATATATATATATATTAAATATAATTATAATATTTTCTCTGCACGAATACTATTTTTAATGAAGAAGGTTTTCTTCTTTAAAACAGTAATTCATTTTCTCTCTCTATAATCATAAAACAGGTATCTGATATAAATAAAAGTCTTAATTCAGGTGTACCATTTGTCTTGCTCTCACCTCCTCCTCGAATTCCTACAAAAAAAAAAACACATCTCTACTGATGGGCCACAGTATCAGGGGTACTGTTCAATGGCATAATGAAGAGTGGAGCCAAACTGGTGTAATTTTTTTTTCCGATTAATTACTCTTCTGTTTCAAATATTATAAAATTTTCTTTTAAATACTTCAATTTGGGACATATTATGGCCATCAAATTGTATAAGCCATATCAAATTTGTATAAGTGATTGTATTTTTTTGGAAGAATTATGAAGCTCAAACAAAAAATTTACAAAGAGTATTTTTTATAATATCGTTCAATACATTAAACCATAAAGTCGTAGGAGCTTAAGGGTTTGTTTCCTGTCTGTTCTAGGTTACCACAAAAAAAAATCACATTTTCTAACGTGGGGTCAAACAGGGCTAATATTGGGGGGCACGTTTATTGCAGTGTTTTGGGAACAAGAAAATTCCGCTTTATATGAAATTGAGTTGTAAGGGAAACTTTTTCTAGTACTTGTGGTCCTAAACATGGATTAATTATTTTTCAAAATCCACTTTTTACTATTTTTCCTTTGCTTTTTGTTGTGATTAGGACATTAAAAATAAAGTATCAGATCAAATACTTACAAGACACTCCCCCTCATGCAAAATTATACACTTCTATTATTATATGAATTTATAGTCATGGTACTCATCAACAACTACACAAATTCTTGTGTATTTATGTATAAATTTGCAGCATAATATATATTTTTTTAAATTATGTATGCAAAATCTGTTTTCTGTAATTTCGTCACCTGCCTAAAAATGTATACCTGCAAATTATTATTTTGCTGGAATAAACCCCTCACAGCTCTATATTGATCCAGGGATTTAAATGAATAAATAAATACTTGTAATAGTCATCAAGAATATAATTTATCTCAAAAATAAAGTATTAAATAAAAATTACCGTGACTTTTATTTATAAAGGTTATCTCATATTTAGCAATAAACCTACAAGAAAGTGCAATCATATAATACATATACCTATAACTAATGGGTTATTTTACAAATAAATAAAAATTCATTCGTCTAAACGTTTGCAAACCGAGAAAATAAAAATAAAACACTGCCGTCATTTTATTTCTTAACCGATTTTATGACAATTTCATCAAAAATTAACACTACAGCATAAATTTGACGTTCAATCAATAAAATCGTCGTTAGCTTCTACCACACGGTTCACAACGTCTCCGGAAACATCCTAATGCTTTTTAACCATCCAACTGGGTAAAGTTTGAAATGCCCTCCTAATCCCAGCTCTCAGGATCTTGTGTTGCTGTGGGGACCTTCATGGAATACCTGTACAACTTTGTCCCAGACAAAATAGTCTGAAAGGTTCAATTTCGGATAGTTAGGACCCAATAACTCGGCGGGACGTAAATTACATTATCAGAAACAAGAAAATCGAGTATTCCCTTGCTGGTGGTACAAGATGCCCCATTTTGCTGCCAGATCCATTTCAGTCTTTCATGATGCCGCAGATCCAGTGGAATACTTTGGTGCGTAGAATAATCATGTAGACCTTGATGTTGACATTCATGCTTCTCTTGGAGATAAAAGGATGGCATAACGTGACCCTCACTACTAACAGCCCCTAGAATAATAAATTTATGTGGGTGCTTGGCCTTCATTATCCTAAGGACGTGATAAGGACATGTTTCCAACGATCTATTGTTCCTTGAGTTATGCTTCTTGGGTTGAAAGAATTTTTCTCAGGCAAGATTTATCACCGGAGGCTCCTGTTTTAGCTTGATCAAAGCCTCTGTTCGGCTGACCCTTTTCTCCTTGTTGACGGAGTTAAAAGCTGTCCCTTGCTACTTGCTAAGATGTTTATCTTAAGTTTTTATGAATGCCACGTTGTACAGTTGAAGAGGACGCTACGTCCATGCTGTTAGAGATCTCAGTTATCATTCTTCTCAATTTATTTATTTACTTTCTTCAACAAAGCAGGACTTCAGAGGATTTTTACCACTTTCAGGTCACAAGGTTTCTGGAAAATTATCTTTAGTGGGGTATAATGAGCAACTGACGTGGTAGAGTGCCATTCGCACCTGACACACTCTCCATTAGTGTGTGTTTGTATTAAAACTGGCTTATAGGGATATGGGGTGAGGTCAGAGAAAATTGGAAAAATAAGATTGGAGTATATATTTTATTTATTTACTTAATGAAGTATACCTAATAAAAATCAATTTTATAAGTCATAATCTAAAATTTAGGAAACAATCAATGTAACTAAACTGGACTACATATTGGGACATTTACAAACATTTAGGAGGATTCTCGTTGGGGAGGGAAGGAGGTCAACCACGTAGGCATAAAATATCTTGCAGGGAAAATAGGACAAAATTTTGAAAGGAATAACATGGTTTCAAGAGAACACTCATTTAATGAAATATAGAACAACTTTTAGAAATAAGAAGGTTTGGCTTTATCTAAATGTGAGTTAAAAATTAACTACACGTTCCTTGATACCTAAGATGGTCAAACTACGACACGTGAGCTTCATAAGTCCTGCAAATACTTTTTTGTGGCCTCCCAGAAAGCTTCTATTAAGTTTCATAAATGCAATTTATATATTCAGTTTCTAATTTTATCAAAGTTTTAGATATCTTCACAATATACATTAATAAAGGGTGTCCACGATAAATTGGAACTACTTTAAACTTCATCTAGATCCATAATGTGGATATTCGGGGTTAAATCATACTAATATAAAAGGTTGCATGAACAATACACTCTAACTTCCACCACAATTGTTTTGACAACAAACAATAGTCATCATGGAACAAGCAAAGAGAGATGCCATCCTCGAATTGGCTCGCGCAGGACACAAGCCCTCTGCTATCTACAAGCTTCTTAACTACCCCAAGACCACGGTGTACCGGATCTTCAATGCCTGGGAGGTTGAGGGGAAGGTCTGCCGCAAGGCCCAGAACATGAGAAGTGACCGAATCCGCACCCAACGCTTCCTTGAAGGCCTCCGGAAGTCCATCAAGGCTTCGCTGGGGACTTCCTTGTCCAGGTTGGCCAAGAACCGTGGAGTGAGCAAGCAGCTGGTCTCCAAGGCTGTGAATGAGGACCTCGGGTACAGGTCATACCGAATGGCCAAACAACACATCCTCACGGCATCCATGAAGGCCACCAGACTCACCAACGGTAAGTGTCTCCTCAATGACCTGAAGAGCCATGGAGGAAGAATCATCTTCTTCTCCGACGAGAAGAACTGGACTGTCGACAGAAGCTACAACGTCCAGAATGACAGGTGGCTTGTCTAGGAGAGAGAAGAGGTCCCTGCGGTCTTCACCACAAAGTTCCCGGCCTCCGTGATGACCCTGGGTGTCATCTGCAGCACCGGTGAGGTGATGCCTCCTTTCTTCTTCAATCCCAAGGAAAGGGTTAACGCAATAAGGTACTGCGAAGTCATGGAGGAGTTTGTCATCCCCTGGATGAAGGATGCAGCCGCTGGGAGGAAGATCAACAAGACTCAGCGTCCGCACACATCGCCATGAGGACCACTAACCTCTTCAACTTCCACGACATCACTTTCTGGGTTCGCAACACCTGGCCCTCCAACTCACCCGACCTCAATCCGTGTGATTACTACTGGTAGGGGAAGTTGGAGAGGGAGGTGTGCAAGGTCAGCCACAAGAGCATCGTGGCCCTGAAGGGCTCCATTACGAGGGAGTGGAATGCTGTCGATTCCGCGGAAGTCATCAGGCCATGCAAATCCTTGAATTTTAAGATAGTTCCAATTTATCGTGGACACCCTGTATATGTATTAGTATTGAAGCTAGATCTAGCTTCAATTATTACCGATGTAGGTATTATTTGTTCTTATCTTGACCTATTTTTACCTATATTAAGGCCCAGACTACAATCTCAGAGCTGTCTAAGATTTTCCAGACCAACCCCCAACACTAATATTTGTAAAGAAAGTTCAGATTTACGTAGACAAAGTTAATTTTTGGTGCCATAAATAATGCATGCTTGATTTATGGCGTCAAAAGTGTAAGTAATCGGTCACTATATAGACTATATAAAGTTGTCATTAAAAAGTCAGTGATCATATGGTCAAGACGGACCCTCGAAGAAAGATAGATATTGAGCTCCATTAGAAACGAATAAAGTCACAATAAATTAGGAACGCCCTTGGGGAAACATTTTCCAGTCAAATAATCCACAAACTCATTAAGCAATATTGTGAGACTAGGAGTAATCAAGATCTATAACGAAAAACAAATCCCCAAACTGCAAGGACACTTAAAGTCGTAGCAGCCATCCAAGCTAAGATATATCGGAACCCTGAAAAGATTGTTTTATAAAATGTTTGATGGGCATGATATATTATGCAGCTATGTACACCAAATAGTTCATGACGACCTAAATATACTATTTATAAAGGTTCAACCCGGACTGTTCATAACTTGGGTAACAGCAGAACTCCGTTTCCACCGAAATCAAATTTTGCTTCAAAATATATCACAATTTACGGAAATAGCCTTCTAAAATGATAAAAATTCGACCTGAATGCAAAATTCAATCGTCAAAATGTCCAAATGATTAAGGCATTAAAGTTCCATCCAACCTAAGGCCAGTCTTCAAATCCAAATTTGCAGCTTTGATAATGGTGTTGCTTTTAATATTAGGTCAAACCTTTTCTTAGTTATTCTCGAAAAAAAGTTTTGGAACCTGTTGTCTATCCTTATAAAAGTGACGCAAGTACAAGAGCAAGAAGCTTATTTTTCAGCAGGACCGGGCTCCGCATATAGCGGAACACAAAATTATTAGTTGTTGCATGGAAAGATAATTTTGACCAAAAAAGTTTTATTCAGATTTTAATGGGACACTCGGTAATATCATAGTGAAGCAAAATTAAACTTTTCTGATTTATAAAGCTTGTTTTATTGCCTTTTCAAAAAAGAAAGTTATACTATTTCAGTACAAATTAGAAATATATCGATTTCTTTGAGAATGATCGTGAATTAACTTTCCTTTGGAACCGATATATTCTGAAATTTTTTCTGAGATGTGTCCTAGCCAAATTTCTTTAAAAAGACAAATAAAAAATTGTTCCACTAAAATCATAATGGTTTTATAAAACCTATATTTTTGACGATGTTCTTTACAAAATTCCAATCTTGCGTTTACTAGAATGTTTGTATATTTTTATCTTTGGAATGGTATTCACATATGGATCAGCCTTTTTTGGTTCCATATTTTTAATAATAAAAATATTTTTAACCCTCGATATGAAGTTTGCACAGTTGTACCCATTGATAGTTCTGAGGAACCCATTCACTGACTCACACCAAAAATTGGTTAGAGTTTATATTTGTACAAATAAATCTTTCCATCATCTCTTTTACATCCTCTCATAAGAATGGTGGAGTGTATTATTCTTGGAGCTAATAATGGGGTCCTGAGCAATAGAAGAAGAATAGGTGAAACATTTAGTATCAAGGCTTGGGTGTATTGGCCTTCTTCTCCTCCTATTACACGACTGGCTGGCCTTTGCTCCTTTAATTTTTACTGTTTTCTTCCTTTAACGGATATTTAGTAAAAATATAAAAAATATGTCTGGATATAATTACATTTATAAAAATAGTTTAATGACTTTAATTAATAACTGGAAATTGTTTGTTTTTATCTTTATATAAACTATAAAATATTGGAATTAGATCTGTTTAATGTAAGTGTATATAAAATAAATGTAATAAAAATAATAATATTAAAAAAAACCATAACTTCCCTAGTCATATTTGTACACAATTTAATTAAACATTTAATCTTTTAAAATTGGCTTAAAATTAATGAGAGTCATAATTGATGCAAAGTGGTCAATCGGCAATATGTTCACAAGTGGTATTTTCAAGGTTTGATCTCAATTGATTTTTTTCTAGTACGATTTGTTCTAATATTTCCAACACAGGAATTTAATCATCTTCAAATTGATTTTTACTATCAATCTATGTACCGATTTTACAAATCTGATTTATATAACACTTTTTAACTTATATGACGTTATTAAGCTGATGTTATAAATTTTTTTAAACATGCATGACGTCATCAAAATTTGAGAAATATGAGATGTAGGATGATGTAATTACTCTCTATGTTTGAAACACATCTAGGAGTTAAAGAACTTTCTGAACAAAGACTACGACTCTTTTTGAAGGGTGGGACGTAATTTCTTTTTGCTTTTGCATAGAATTACAACTAAGACGTGGGAAAAATATGGAGAATGTATTTCGTTGTTTCCTGAATTTTGTCAAACTTTTCATTTATAAAACCGGTCTAGACCGGATCCACACTGTTTTTGTTTTTTTTATAAGAATGATCTAAACCGAAGTTTTCTTTAAGACAGCCTAGGCCAAACTCTTTTTAATTGTTTTATTCAAGGTGTATTCAATAAAATTTAAAAAGGATTTCTTTATAATATTATCTTTAAAAATGATCAGATATTGATTCAATACAGGTTTGTTTTTTTCAATATCATTTCGAATAAATCTGATTTTAGATACAGTGTCAGGATAACAAATGCAAGGAAATTAGGAGCATCTCAAATTTTTAAATACTTCAATATATAAAACTTAAGAAATATAATGATTAAAAGAGTAGGAAATCATATAAAGAAAAATCCAAGAACTCCTCATGCACCTGTAATCTTCTACTAGGCAGAGTCGGCTTCTAAGTTTCTTATTGAATAGAGTACATACTTTTCTAGTCTTGGTGGAATAGTCCAGATTTTGTTTTTAACACCATATATAATCCCTTGGACTTTTGTGCTAATAAATTTAATTTTCAAATGTTCTTTGAAGGTTGCATTTTTTTAAAGTTCATTCGATGACGTTGCTACGAGCCAGTACAAAGCGCGGAATCCCTTAACATACTGTTCAGGGATAATATGAGCGTGTTTTCGCTGTTGCTCAATTGGTTACACTTTTTAAGAATTCCCATTTTTTGGCATATTTTTTTAGAAAATTTAATGAGCAAATGACTGATTTTTTTTTATCTTGAGCAAAACCCCCACTCTTACTCAATTATATGAAGCGTTGTTCACGTATGTATTGCATATTTAATTCCATATAAGTGCAGAGTGATATAATTACCTTTGCAAAATAAGTTGTCATGTTTTCGGCGCCGTTTGATTCTGTGTATTTATGAAAAAGTTACAAATCGATTTTGGTGAAACTTGGGAAAAAGTTTATATACATTTTAACAGTACGACACAATTAAGTTTTAAGATTTTATATCAAAGGTCAAGATCACAACAAAAGTTATTACTTTATTTTTAAAATTTAATTACACATCAAGTTACTAATCTATTTGAGTAAAACTTTCTAGGATGGTAATTTATAATTAGAGTAAGAGGCCAATTAGAGTTAAAGAACAAAGTTCAAGTTATAATAAATATTATAGAAGTAAAATCAACTTTAACTTTTTGAAACAAAAAAATGGAAGGATTGTACTTTACTGATAGCCTACTCCAGTTTAAGTATCTTTATTTAAAGAGGTAAATATTAAAAAAGAGTTATCCCTCCTTTTATGGTTATCATTTTTATTATGCAGTTGATGAACCAGGTAAAAAAAACATAAAAAAGTGTATTTAGTAACGTGATTAACAGTTGAACGATTATAATAATGACATAATATCATTTTTTTATCATAATTTTAACAATTTCATCTATTCACTCATAAATAAACATAAAAATGGTTAAATATCAATATTTTCAAATAATTATAACCCTCTATTACTGAACTGGGATATATATTATTAACTTAAGATCTATAAAAATGCTTCTTATTTCTTTGAATCTACATTTCATTACCGATATTTTTCAAAAAGCCTTGAAAACATTTATTTCAGTGTTTTTTAACGTAATCAACTATCTGGATTATAAAAAGTAGGATCACAAAAGGAGTGTTAATAACATTTGGCGTTTCAAAAAATATTTGTTATTATGATAGTATTTTTTTTTTTAAATATGTGGTCTTTGTTTATTAACTTTTACAGAGCACTACAATTAATCATCAAATAAAATAACTGGAGGAATTGCCATATAATAATATGAATAAATATTTTTAGTTTAAAAATAGACCTCAAGAGATAGACCAGTTCTTTCTTTCTGTTTTTTTACGTCTTCATTTCAAAAATTCTGTAAAAGTATGAAGTTTTGATATAACAATATTGAAAAAAAATGAAATAAATCCATATTAAACATATGAGAAAAAATACATATACAAAAATAATTAGAAAATGGACACAAATACTCAATAAAGTTAAAATAAGAATTACACAAACCAAAATTTATATTGCTAAAACCTATTTGAAAGACGATCATGCTTACTATAACTACAAATGATACGTTTTTTTTAGTTGTTTTGATATTTCATATAATATTCTTATTCAGAGGGCATAAACCTCACTATGTCAGAGGCAATGTCCTATAAATGTCCATATACTCTCGGTATTTTGATAATAAAAGCAACGTATCTTGTAGTGGTATCTATTAAAATGGGTGTAAAATCTTTTACTCTGATCAATTTTCCAATGTGAGTTTTTTTGGGTAATATATACCTTAGAACTTAAAAGAACAAAGTAAAGTGCATTTGTTTTTGGAGTTGAATTCCTCTTCACAGGTAATACAACAAAAAAATTATCGCTGTGATACGTGTGTCAGCACGCTCTGTTGTTTAAAATAGTTTTCATAGTGATATATAAGTCTTACTTCAGACAATATAATATCTAGGGCTGAATTGGCGTTTACCCCAGGATATGGCATCCCCAAAATTTCCTGGAGATGCATTAGTTCAGGGGACTAACGACTTATTTAAGAAGTTAGACCATATTGATTACATGAATTCTCGTAGAAGTGCAGGGAGGAGAAGAAGAGGAAAACTCGACTTGGCAAAAGACAAGAGTCAGGGCAGTCCTGTGGACTCATATGTCCCTAGGAGCAGAATGGAAGGATCTGTTGACACAAGAAAAAATGAAGAAACTGAAAGGAAAAATACGTTATATGATGTAAATAAAAACATAAAAAACAACCCCCTTTAGGAATAAGTTTTATATGGATTGGAAATATACCCAAGGATTAAAACTAAGAGGATTCACCCCAAATATGGGACAATAAGAAAAAATATTTGGCATTATCAGATTAAAAGAGGACGAGATTCTCAGGTTAAATGATTGTAAAAGTGAAGCAGGATTCATAGTCATCACTACTAAGTCTCTTTTAAATGTGATTACAAAATTTAAACATATTAACGGCTTAATGAAAATTAATGATGATGTTGGTTTTAAAATTTGGGGACTAGAGGGAATAAGGGCAATTCAATCCCCAGCTGAAATTACTGTAAAGAATTGCTTCGAAATACATATGAGTATACTGAAGGAAATATTGAGCAAATTTGGAGAGTTGGTGGTTTATTTAAAAAACATAAGCCACACCATGGTAGCCGACGAAGACGATAAAAATGAATATGCTACTAAGTTCAATTGAATCTTATCAGGGAAATTAAAATTACGAATAAAACCATTTAAAAGGCTTCCGTCTATCGTCCCTGTGGGAGGGAAAAAAGTGGAATTATTTTTTAAGAATCAGCTGGTTCAATGCTTCCCATGTCTAAGGTTTGGCCACATCAAGGCTAAATGTACTGATCTGAAGAGAACACCTATTTGGGAGTTGGAAAAAAACTTCAGAAATGAACAAGGACTACCTATCAGAAAAAGAAGACCTGCTGAGGCCATGACTAATAACCACCACAAGCTAAGAAAGGATTGGAAACTCATACTTAACAAAAAAAAAAAAATCATGACAAAATCACATGAAACAGATGATTTAACTCCAAGATCACCAAGATCCAAGCTACTGTTTGATATCCAATAGATAAAGAAGATAAAAGGAACAAATATCTGACCCAGGAATAAATCAATCACCTATAATACGTCATGGCTGGTGTGTATTCATACTTGTATTTATTCATTTTAGAAATAGTACGGCAGATTTTTGTTCAATATGAACAATGTTATTCAATAATGTTGACTTATTTCAGTTTATTTTTTGATAAGTTCTTATACCAATTAATTTGATTTTATGGGCCTACTCATTCCTCTGCGCGTTACTTCCCGAATTTCCAGTTTTCTTTATATTTTTTAATAGTTGTAAGCATAATTTGATAGTTTGAGTGTTTTTGCTTTTTCTATCTTTATAAATTAGCTGTATGACACTTCATATTACATCTTCAAACGAAAATTCTTTAGCTGATAAATCTAAGCTCAAAAGAGTTGTGGATAGTTTATTAGAGTTGGATCCTGATATATTATCCTTTTGCGACACGAGAATACACAAGTGTAACTACAGTGGGAACCTAATTAAGAGTTATGACATTTTCCTTGCACCAGCGGGCTATAAAAAAGGTAACTATCCTTCAAGGGAATCATTCTTATTGTTAAGAAATGGCTTAAGCCGAAACTAGTCCTTTTAGACATCTTGTTGTTATGGTGAACTATCGTTTTTACAATTTCTGTGCAAATATTATCCATCTATGGACCTAATAAGGACAAACTAGGATTCCATGATTCTATTTTTGCTAAGCTAATCGAGGAGGATGACAGGAATTGTGGGTATATGATTGTAATGGGAGATTTCAATATGGTCATGGACCAAAGAAGAGATACAAATAATTAAGAATGAAAATAATCCTAACGCAACAAAAATTGTGAAAGAAAACGTAATTTTTGAGCAACTTAAGAAAATGGAAAAATTTAAAAATTACAAGTAAAAATTTGAAAAAAATATTACTGACGGAAAGATTAATATTGATACATAAGAGCTCAATGCTCCTGGGGGATAAAGAATGGAATCCCCTCACTATTGAACACTACCTATAAAATTATAAACATTGGCAAAATAATTTTTGACATTAATCAACATCCTTCCCAAATAAGTTGTCAAAACCACGAATGCATCAAAAATATTTCTGGAATTGAAATTGATCAAACTGGGGATGAAATGAAATTTGGCGGTTAAAATCAACGATTCAATATTACATCAATGGAAAAGATATGTTCAGGAATAGTGGTTTTTGGTGATCCTGTTTCAGATGGTTTGAAATTTTTTGGACCTTTTATGAAAAGACTAATAATCGATTCTTAATGTCGCCAAGGAAAGAAAATTTCATTGAACCCTCTAATAATGGAAATGGTGAAAATTGTTCTGTCATCAAAGGGATTAAAGTAGGAAACTTAAAACACAAAGTGGAATGTTTACAGACGACCTGACAATACTTTATACTCAAAGACGAAAACAAATTATTAAATCACTTAACGAAAATGTCGGAAATGAAAATGTTTATGAAACGCATAATGTAAATTCATTTGTCTTTGATAAATCAAAAATTCTTTAACAGCTTTTAATAAAAGTAAATAATTTTCTGCTTCTAGCTTCAATCATTTTCAAAATAATAAACAAGTCTATCGATGGTGGGATGTAAGAAATTTATAAAACATAATGGTAAATCAAAATATAAATCAGGCGATCATGTCTTAAAAACCTGCCACAGATTCCTAAAGTTAAAAAAGATTATTTGGACAAACGGTTTATATCCCAGAATGACAAATAGAAAACAAATTATTTGGTACACAAAATACAAAAAACAAAAAAACTCTGGTACCACCTAACCATTTACTATTTATTTGTCGCGAATATTCTTTTGCTCCATCATTCATAATTCAAACTTTTTAAAAGACCAGAGATATCTGGAAATGAACGTAAAATGGAGCACGTTTTTTTGAAAAAGAATACTTAATTGTTCGGACGCTTAATCTTTATTTCCTTCAGTATTTGGCTCGTTATTGTTTGAGTGATTAGTGCCCCTGTTATTCAAAAACTATTTTTTTCTAAACTATATTTATAAGCTAAATTATTATTTTGAGTTAAAACGAATTTTCAGCAAATGAGTTTTGAGCATTAGCAACAACCCTACAGCAAAAGTGGAAGAGTTTGTCAACAGATGGAATCTATGTGAAATGGAATTCCAGAGAGAAATAAAAAACATTCAATACAAACTGCGAAAAAATGTGGCCTAGATGTAACGTCAAAAAAGCCTCTGATTCAATATCACCTCAATGAATAAGAGTATGTCTTAGGAATAGGTTTATTGAAGATAATCTTTTTTCGTTGAGGATAGTAGATATTTGTCAAAACTCACACAATATGAAACAGTTTAATAGAAACACCAGTCAGTAAACACTGTCGCTTGATTATCTTCTTGCTATTTCTAATTTATGTTATATTAATATATATGTTGTTATTCCTTTATGAATACTTAAGTAATAATTATTCTGGCTTGGTGCTATATGTACTTAAATATGATCTTAATATTTTTAATTTAATAAAATATAATATAATGGTACGTACTATTCTGTGCATTAGAAGGCGTTTAATTACAAATTATTAAAGTTGAGCTCAACCATTACACAACTAAATGATAACGTTAGAACAATGTTGTTTGAAAACTTTCCTGCACAGCCATGTATTAACCATAGAGCAACCAAAAATAACGTTTACACGTTATTCAGACAACTTATGGCTTATGTTAATACAACGTTAAATTGTTGTTTGGGAAGTAATTAAAATACTGGGATCGTTTGTTGTACTAAAAAGAAGGGATAAGCATAAAAATTGGGAAAAAAAAGATAGTTTAGTCAACACAATGTCTAAGTACACTACCCTTACCTTTAGAAATGTTTCCCCCAAGAATTTTTATCTGGAACACATTAATATTACCTAAAGTAATTCATCTGTCGAGGGTTACAGGGTTTCTGAACGATTAGCAAAGAAAGTGGATATAATAAGCCAAGATTTCATATTTCCTAATGGACCCAACAAGCTAATTTCATGGAGAAGAATATATTGTATGAAGAAACTCGGGGGCTTGGAATGATATCCTTAAGAGTTTTTTGGAAGACTCTTTTATTTTCTTGGGTTGGAAGAATTTTTGAGGAGGGCTCTGTATGGTCAGAGCACCTGAAGATGAAACTGGAGGAGAAGACTGGCAAGACTTAGAGATAATGAAAGGCAAAGGTTCATTTAAGTTGTTCCAAATCATAAAGAACATGGGTATGTTTTGGTCGGAAAACGATGGAATTAGTTCTCAAATTTCAATAAAAGTTTTATCAACTATGAAATGGCAAACCCCTGTGGATGGGAATCCAAACTAGACTACATGACGAATTCCTCAAGTGGAATGAGACTAGACTTTAAGGAATAAGTTTTTTTTTAAAACAGGTATTTACGTTCAGTGAAGAATTGAAAATGAGGGAAATTTTGACAAAAATATATTTTAATAAGAGGACATTTGGGCCAACAGATAGTTTTTTTAATTACGTGAAGGAACAAAAAAAAAAAAAAACAATTCGAGAATCACTGATGGCAGAAAACGATAACAAACACTTTTTACGGTTGATTGAGAGAAAGATCAAACGACTACAATTAGAAGCCATTTTTTATTTGAATGTAAAGCAATGAATAACATATAGGACCACTTAACCTGGGGATTTTTTTTTTTTTTTTTAATTCAACTTGATTTTAAGACAAAATATAGCTGTTTTACTTATATTGTTCTTGGGTCGAAAAAATAAATTTTATAGTAATCAAAATACAGCATATTTTAAATTAATTAAGAAGTACTAGAACCCCCCTTGTCTCCCTGTTTGTTAAAGTGTGTGTTTCATATGATTGAAGTTTGTAAAGGGTGATTCAAAACGAGCGGTTTTTTTCAGTAAGGATTTTTGACAGGCGTGCGCGAGTTCTGTCAAATTCATTTTTACTCAGTATTGTTTTACAATTCTTCATGGAAAGATATACGTCACATCAACATGTACAAAATGTTCAATTGTACTATGAGAATCAGTGTTGTGTGAAAGAAGCTTTTCGCGAATAACGCCCAACTTATGGTCCACATAATCGACCTTCAGAATCCACAATTCGCAGAATGATCGAAAAATTTGAAGGGGCAGCAACATGCTGGGATGTCCCGTCGTCTGGTAGGCCACGTACAGCTCTTTCAAAAACGCTGCTGGCCAACACGTTACCGTCAACGGCGAACGTTATCGCGCCATGGTAACATACTTTTTGGTATCTCAAATTAAAACACATGGTCTCCACAATATTTGGTTCCAACAAGACGGTGCCACTTGCCACACAGCGCGTGTAACAATGGACTTATTGGGACATCATTTTGGTGAGCAATTAATTTCACGTTTTGGCCAGGTGAATTGGCCACCAAGATCGTGAATATCACACCTTTGAACTTTTTTTTTTTTGCTATGTAAAAGCAAAAGTCTATGTGGATTATCCAGCGACGATTGAAGCAATGGAAGCAAATATTGAGTGAGTTATTCGTGAGATTCCGGTCACAATGCTCGAACGCGGCATCGAAAATTGGTGCAAAAGATGGACCATTTAAAGTCCATTTGCGGTCAACATATGAACGGGATTATTTTCTAGAAATAATTGTAAGGAATTATTTTTCGGTTCATAATAAAGTTTTGACCGTAATGTAATATTTTATGTGTTTTATTTCTACAATCCAAAAACTGCTCCAAAAATTACCCTTTATTAATTAGATGTTATAATTATATTGAAATATAGTTGTACTGTTGTACAAAGAAGAAAAAAACTTTCTCCAAGTGAGTTTTTTTACTAATATATGCCTTAGAATTTAAATAAACAAAGTTAAGTGCCTGTGTTTTTGGAGGTTAATTCCTCTTCACAGTTAATCCAACAAAAAATTGTGGTTGTTATTTTTACTAAACAAGTGATAAAATATTTGTTACTTTACAAGTATTTTGGAAGTCAAATTGGTACGAACGAGAACGATTAGGAACGATTTTTAATCAATATATTTAATAAAGGTAACTAAATCTCTATTAAAAATTTGCCAGAACAGAGAACACCAAAATGAATAAAAAATGCTTATAATCGGATTTAATGATTCAAATTTATTCTGAAAAGTATTGACATTATAATATAGATTCAAAAAAGTACTAAGCATATGTATAAATCTTGGGATTTATATTATCCCAGCTCACTAACAGAAGGTTAAATTATTCATTTTTACATATAAAAGTATCTTTTTTTTTTCTTATACAGGACCATGAATTGAAAATTTACTTTGTTAGAGAGATTTTTGTTCTGCAAAAAAGAAGTTATATTTCTTTATTCCTTATCCGTATTTTAAAGTTTGTTTTATAATATATGACTTAAGAACAAGAAAAAGTTCATAGTTTTCTATAATATCTTTTTTATTTGTGGTAATAACTAAATATATATATTTTTTTCGGGAACAGAAGTAATAAAAGTATTTAGATGCAAAAAATTCAACATGAAAAAATCAATGTATTGAAAATATAATTCGCTAAAAAAATTAAAAACATATATTTCTTTTAAAAGTATCCCATATACCATTCGATGAACAATCTAGGTTTAACTATTTTCTTCTCCTTTAAAACGAACGGGATTAAAGTAATTTTTATTAGTGGAGATGGATCATCTAAGAAATGTAATATAAATATCTGTGGTTTTGATAAATCACTGCACAAGATATCTCCAATTTTGAAACCTTCAATTAGTCTCAGTTTTGTAATATATAGCATTAAGAAGATTCGAGGTCCTCTCATAATATTGTTGACAGCCCAAAAAGTGGACGTCCAAGGTCAGTTAGCAATCTGGAACACGTTCGGAATGTTAAAGCAAACACTTGTATGAACACCACCAACATATCAATGGGCAAAATGGCGACGGACATCAGCTTGTCAAATACTTCGATGAGTTGAATCATCCAAAAAGATATAGAGATAGGGTCCCTTAAGTTTCTTTACGGTCAGAATGTCACGGATGAAGTGTTTTAAAAGAAGTTAAAAAATGTATGAATTTTACAAACTGATCGGGCCTTTTGCCATTTCAGATGTGAAAACATCGGACCGAGATTCAAAATTTAACCGACCAAATGACGGAATGTTGGTCTCCACATCAAAAAGTGTCGCCTTAGACCTCCAAACTGTTCCAAAGAGTATTAATAATCAATTTCTGATGGTTAGAGTAGGGGTTTCACGTAAAGGAAAAAAACTTCCGTTGGTTTTTATCCTGGAGGGTCTCCGTATGAATAGGGGTGACTTCTATTCAAAGTCCTGAATGAAACTGAAGGCAAAATAACTTCAATATTATTAAATTATTATTAATATTATATTTAATATAATATTGCTAATATTTTAAATGTTTTTGTTTGTTTGTGTGTGTTTCTCAAAATTCATATTCCCCATTGAAATTTACAATTTTTAGATAGATATTAATGGTACATAGATTTATAGATACACCCTTTATCTTCTTGTCAAACGAAAAATATGGGCCAAATTTCTTGAAACAGATAACATTACTTCCATTGAAGAAATTAATGTTGAATAACTCTCTTTAAATAGTCGTCTTTCTAATCATATGGATTAAATGAAGACTCCAAAATATTAGAGCAACATTATGATCTTATTATACAGGCAGTATATAAAGTTGGATTCCGAGTAATTGCTACACTTGTCGACAACTACAGTGCAAACTGCAAATTTGTATTCGAAGAATTACTTTCCGGTTCGCCATTGAGCTATTACATTCACTCTTCAGAAAAAGAATTTTGGAAAAAATTTCCTATTTTTTATTCAACCCATAATTTTTAAGAGCTTAAACAATAATTTGGTTTATAGACGATTTTTGAAATATTCTAAATCCCGTGGAATTAAGATTGGATCTCCAAAGTTTGAACATGATAAGTTTCTATAGATCATTGAAGTCGGAAAGTCAATTAAATATGCACACAAATTGATCCGTCCATGTACTATCGAAAAAAACTAATGTCAAGTTAGCGTTATTCTCTGTTTCACCACAGCACCATTGATGCCCTGGAGATGTACTCAAAAATCCATCCCCATTTTCTTGAAACAATCCCTTTTCTAAAGCTGATTCGTAACTATTGGAACGCATTGATTGTTAGATCACCGGCCACTGACTGTAGAATAGGGATAACCTTCAAAATCCTATACAAAGTATGTACGATGAAAAAATCCAATTTTTGAAAGATGTTGATGATTGAATAAAGAGTTGGGAGGTGAGTTAACAGCCAGGACTTTTGAGGAAAACATTCATTGCTGTGAAATACTCAAATTTCGCTTAAATAGAGCTTACTCAGGAACTTCTTCAAACCTATGGTTTACACTTAGTCATTTTAGGTGTAATTCCATGTGACTTCATTGAAGCATGATTTAGAAGATATATACAGTTGTCTGGTACAAATTACTTTTTGTCTGTCAAGAACTGCTTGGAAGGGGAGGGGAATATTCGAGTAAAGCCACTTATCAAATTCTCTAAACTGAAAATAAGTGATATTAAGGAAGTATTGTTTAAAGAAGATGCACCTATAATATTAAAAAAAAAATTGGTAAATCTTCTGTCAATATCAGATGTTGATAATTTAATGGAATTTGATTGTGATGAACTTGATTAAAATTTATAATTTTTTATAAGTGGATATGTAGCTCGAAACCTAAAGAAATCTGTGTCAAGCAACTGTTGCCAATTGAAAACTTTTTCAATTAAATAATTTCCTAAAATTTATTTTTGAAGTAGTATTTATGGATGATGAGTCTCGAGCAGTCAAAGACTCTTTAATCAATATGAGTCATTGAGAAGAAATTACATATCCTTCAGATTATATTTACTTAATTTGTATCGTTTCCTGAAATCTATATGAAGTAATTACAGAAAATAAAGACGCCAGAGAAATATTTTTAAATGTTGCTAGTCAAAAAATATATATTTGTATGTATGATTGAAATTATTTATAATGAAAACAGTGAGTTCTTTGAAAATATTAAATTTATTTGTAATATTTATGACAATAATTGATACTATTATATTTTAAAAATTTCTGGGGATATGTTTATATTTTTAAGAAAAACTTTAAAAATAAATTTTATAGCATGATTCATAAAACTAAAAAAGAAAATCATTTGCCTTAAACATGAATAACTCAACAAAAAAAAATTAATTAAGATAATAATTATTATTATAGAATTATTTCAATAATTTGGAAAAAACTGTTGAATAAAGAATAATTAGACCTAATACTACTTTTAATTTATTCCATATAAATAATACAAATTAGTACACACGCTCGATGATGTTTGCAAAATACATCCTATAATTTATACTGTTATCTCTTAGATCAAAAATATTTATATGATGTAACTCAGGGAGCACTACAATTTGCCAGGTAACATCGTGGATTTATTTTTCAGTCCATCTGGATTACTTATAGGTGAATATTTTATAATATTAGGTTGCGTTATTAAAAGTAGGGACTCTTCCGGTTAATAAACAATTACAAACTCTCAAAAATCAATAATTGTCATCAGGAAGGCGAAAATACTATATATAAATACAGTATACACTGTATAAACACTCGATGCTAGATGTGATACAACTGCTAAGTTTCATCAACAAGATTAAATTGTTATTTCTTAATACACAAAAAGATGTCGTATATCCAATCAAACTTTCCTGTATTAGTAAAGGGTTTTCATTAACAGCGCTTACACTTTTTTTTTTTTTAAATAAAACGAAAACAGTTTGAGATATCGACGGTTTCTTTATTTGTCGTTAAAATACATTCAAGTTAATTTATGAATAAAATTTGATGTTGTTTGAGTGACCACCATGTGCACGTTTTACGAAGTCCAATCGTTGAACCAAATTTTCGACTACTTTTCCGCATAAATTGGCTGAAACTGCAGCAATTTCGCGTTGAATATTTGTTCTGAGCTCTTCTAACGTCGACGGATTATTGTTGTAGAACAGGGCTTTCACGTGACCCCAAATAAAACAGTATAGAGGCGTTAAATCGCACAAGCGAGGTGGCCAATTGAGTGGTCTATTTCTGGAGATAAGACGCTCACCAAAATGACTCTTCAATAAATCGATTGTAACATTTGCTGTGTGTTGAAACCACATATCGTCCAAGTCCATATCTTCCAATTCAGGCCATAAAAAATCGGTTATCATGGCGTGGTAACGATTTCCATTCACAGTAACGTGGCGATTGTTATCGTTGGCGAAAAAGTACGGCCCAATGACACCGCCAGCATGCAATCCACACCAGACAGTAATTTTTTTGGAGATGTAATGGCGCCTCATGAATCACGGGTGTGTTTTCCGGCCCAATAGCGCATATTTTGCTTGTTAACAAAGCCATTGAGCCAAAAATGAGCCTCATCGCTGAAAATGATTTTACGTTGAAAATCAGGATCATTTTCGAATTTTCCTTCATCTCATTTTACGAATTCCCGATGTTTGAAGTGGTCATGCGGCTTCATTTCTTGTGTCAACTTGATCTTATACGGGTGTAGGCCAAGATCTTTTATCAAAGTTCGCCACAACAATGTCACAGAGATGCCCAACGATTGAGAACAGCGCGTAAGAGACAAATTTGGGTCATCTTGAATTGATGCACTTGTGGCAGCAATATTTTTTACACTTCGTGCATTTCTTTGTCTCACTGGCACAGGAACATTATGTAGCGTGTATGTGGACTCAATTTTTTTACCGAACGTTGAATTGTTGATTTTGCAGGTCGATTACGTTGACCATAAATTGGCGTTAACGCTCTTAAAGTTTGGATCAAAGACTCACCCCTTTTGAATAAATTTTAATAATTTGCAAGCGTTGCTCGAGTGTGTACTGCTCCATGATGAAACTACAATTATTTCTGAGCACAACTGTCAAAGACACAATAACAAATATGACGTTGTTTTCGAAACCTATCAACGTAAAAAGTGAGCGTTTTTATTGAAAACCCCTTTATAAAGAATATATTTGTAAAAAAATGGCCATGGCTTAGATTAGCTTTTTAAACTAAAATTTTGAGTAATACTTTAATGTATAACACATGTTTATCTACAAAATTAAAACTGATGACGAGGTTTTTACGTTATTAAAATCAATAAAAAAATACATGCAGTTTTCCTTAATAATGATGCTAATCACTTACTACCTTATCGACAAAGTGCTAAATCGTTGAAGTTTTCAAAAACTGATTTTTTAATTTGATAGTTATTAATTGGATAAACAATATTTTTTTCTTTATATTAAATAACTATGAAAACAGTTTCTCACTTGCTTTGAAATATATATATATATATATCCTAGCCAAGAATCAAGAATATCGTTTTCCAATGTTTTTTCTTTCATCTTAAAAATTGATGAAGTGAGCATTGAACATGACTCTCACTTAACTTCAAACTTGCTTTGAGATGAATAAGTATTTTTAAAGTGTAATTAAGTATAATGTATATTACAGGATGATGAAAAACAGTTTTGGTAGAAAATTATATTTTGATATATGAGGTGCGTCAACATCCAAACAATCATAAGCACTCTAAATAATTTATATCCACTAGATCTCCACGACTGATATACTTGTTTGACTATATGTATTCTGCTATTTTAGAATAAATATTGTTGCCAATGTAGCTGATTTTGTACTTGTATAGCTGAAAATCTTTTATGGGTTAATTCAGTTCCTTCATATTAATATAAATTTATACACAGAAGATGATATTGCAATAATAAAGTCCAGGTCAATTAATTATAGATAAATAAATAAAAATTTATAGTTTAAATTCAGTGCTCTGCAGATGATGAGTCGTATTTACTATAAATATAAAAGCTGAATAAATATATTAAAATGAACTAAAATTTCCAAATTAAAGGCATTACTTAAAAATGAAATAACAAAATAGGATTGTATAACAAGTTTTTCCTAAAATTCTTTATTATTCTGTTTTTGAATACCACAGATGGACTATTCTTGATTACTTTTGATGCTGTTGACCTTGTATCCGTTCCTATGTTAAAAATTTCAGCGATAAGGTCATATATCTTGCAGATGCAACCAAAATTATACCTCTCATTTCTTCCACAACAATAGGTTCATACTGTTGTGTCGTGGACAAGGTTAATAGACACAAACTAATTAAGTAGAGGAATCCAAGACGACGATCCCCTTCTCAAATTCATATTATGACTCATTTCAGACTTTGTAACCGACCTACAAAGAGGAATTATTGACAGATGTAATCCCTTCAATGATTTTTGAATAAGTGTCAGCGGATTTAATTTCATTAAATGGGAAGTCTTACCTTGTATGTGTCGATGCTCTATCTAACTCATAGAGGAGTGTAAAAAGGATCCTAATACTGATCATATTATTGAAACGTTTCCTAGGAGATTCAAGGATTTTGGATAATCTAATAATTTAAGATTGGATCAGAGTAGTATTTATACATTAATAAAATTTACAGACTTTCTACGAAAAAAATGGAATTATTTCGTCACATTCGAGTCTGTATTATCCTCAAAGCAATGCTATGGTAGAAGCACCTCTTAAAAATACTAAAAGTTTAATTGATAAGTACAGCACTCAAACAATCAACTAGAATATCTCAAAAAATCTAATTGTGTATTGCAAAAATTTGAGATCCCATATTCCTACTCTCAATTATATTATGATGAAACCATTAGACAATTACAATGTAATAGAATAAAAGCAATGCAATTGGAGAGAGAAAAATAAGATAAAAATATTATAATAAACACTCTCAAGTGTTGCCCAGTTCTGGCAACTGGGAGGACAGTGGGGATTCAAATTTCCATTTCAAAAAAGTGAAACAATTTTGGAAAAATCATAAAATGAAATAATAGAACTTATCAAATTTGTCTCTATAATGGGAGAACTTATTTGAGGAAAAGGAAGTTTCTATGTTTGCTTCGTGGAGAAGAAACACAATAAACTATGTTATTATATTAAGTACCAATATATTATAAACATAAATTAATGTTCAGTAAAAAGAACTTTTAATGTACAGTTCTAAAACTTAACGAATAAAATAATAATTTAGAGCAGTAAACAATCAATTAGTTCAATAAAATTACATAGATCCTATCGAAAACAATAATATGGACTACGTATTTTTAATTTAAAATAATGCGACTTATATATAAATTAGTGCAAATTTGAAAAAAATATTTAAGAGTTTTTAAAAATGATTTTTTCGAACAATCTTTGATCACATATTTACCAAAATCATCATTTATATAAAAATAAGGATCTAATTTACTCAGTAAGCATGGTAAAGTTTTAAATTATACTCAACATATTTATTAAATAGAAAGAAAATAATAAATTTTGAGAGCTTCATAATAAAGAAATACAAAAAAAATTAATATATTTTAAAAATTAGAAATCCCTAAAATATTTCAATTATTGTTATCATTTACAAAATACTGGGTGCGTAAGTGGAAATCAGACATTTTGATTCCGGAATTTTGACACGTTTTATTTCAGAAATTAGTGGAGCTACATTAACTAATTTTTTTAAATTTTATTTGTTATGTAAGTATCTAGATCCCAACTAAACAACCAGAAGTACGTTTAAAAAAACATAAACAGTGGGGCCAAAAATAACTGTTCTTGCGGTTTTGACAGAAAATCAAATAACACAGTCGTACATTTTCTTTATGTTCCTGAGTTAATTGATGTAAGCCGACTCCTCATTATATTTTTTTTATAGCAAGTCTCTTTGCTTTAATTAAAAGAAATAGCCAATAAAACACTTACAAAAAATTAGCAAAGTAATTGAATATATTTTTGATTTGTTATATCAACTGTGCATGTGATAAAACGAAGTTTTTATGAGTGATGCTAATCCGTAGCATTTTAACTGTGCCACCACAATAAGTCTAAAGTTCGGTCCAGCTTCTTCCTAAATAATAATACAAAAACTTGTCAAGTTTTTCCCCTGAGGACGTAACTCAACGTTATTTCTTCATTTCAAATTAGTTTCTAATAATAATAGTCCAAAGAAATGGTCCCATGGACAGTTAGGAACGGTCCTAAGACTGGACTAGACCGAATAATAATAAGGGCTGATACAACACTACTTGTGAACAGTAAAAATATGCACTACCGGTAGATAGTGCATTTTTTTTTTTTTTTTTTTTTTGAATACAAATTTTATCTTATTTAAGCATGACATTTTTTTACTTCCGTATTCTTATACATACTCACATATTTAAAGACTTTATTGTCTTACATGAGGGAGTAATGCAAATTACCATCTGAAATTTGTATTACTAGTCTACATTTATATTAGGAGGGAGTTTTTAAATACTATTCTACTTACCAGTCATCAGAATCCGGCATTTTCTATTGTGACACAATTTCCTCCTTAGTGCTGTGTCGTTCGCGAACCATTCGTTCTTTTGAGCGACAACATATACTTCATAAAATACATTTAATTTAGCGTATGGAAAAAAGTATACACTTTAAAAAAAAGTAAATAGTATAACGATGAAACTTGTGGAGAAAGGCGGGCAGCATTGTCATCCTAACTCTCAGCATGTCTTACTATGGTTACTTTTAAACTCCGAGCAAGAAAATAAAAAGAGTGTAGTATTTAAAATTATACAAACGAGAAATGGAAATACAATGGGCGATGTTGGTGTATGTCCATAATAACCACCCAAATTCAACATGGGCACTTCTATTAAGGAACTTTAGGATCAGGAAAAAGCCACTAAGCTACTTATCAAAGCACCCATTTCTCAAAGTCGACTTTCTTTGTCTCTATCAGTGCTTAAACTCAATAAAATATAATGTACTACTTAAAGTTGTGAGCGGTAAAAGAACATTTACAAAAAAAAAAAATTGAGCAAGGGAAACAAGATGGTTATATTAGAAAAAAGTTGATAATCTTAATAATGAAACAATGAATTAAGTAGATACAATTATTCATTCATAAATCTTTTTTTACATTTTATTTAATAAAAATATTACACCATTTAAAAAAAATCAACTTTACAAATGAAGGGATTAGAAATAAAATGTCGTATTTTTAAAAAATTAAAAAGATAGTTTTTGTAATTCAAACGGAATAATTTGGTATAATGGGATTTCATGTTTAGCATAAATGAACACTAGAAGTAGATTTGATAGTAATATTTAATAATGGTATAAAAAACGAGATTAAAATACTAAAAATGAAGAAAAATATTAAAATATATGCCTGTAATACACGGTGCTACAAAAGTGCATATATTTAAGATTTAAATATCTTTATTCTAACTCATTCCTTTATACGAAAAGAAAAAGGAAAAAAGAAAAGAAAAAGAATACAAGGTACAATTATGAATAATTAATATCATCTAAAAAAGTCGAACTCCAAAACTACTCCCTCTAGACGACAGAGTGAGTAAAGAGATTGTCTAGTTAGTAATACACAATAAAATGCATCATAAAAAAATACATAAATTAACAAATAGATCATTCTCCAGTTGTAAATCTTATGTATCTCATAGTTGGAGACACTGGAAGGATACTTGGAACTCAAAATGCAGGTTGAAGTCTATTTATCAAGACATTGTCAGTTCTTGCTCCAAAGCACAATTTATAGTAACGATTTGGCCTCTCAATCACCTTTAACAGGCCCAAGAAAGTTGGAGAAAGAGACTCTTTTATGGGTTTATTTTTAACAAAAACGAATTCGTTTTTTTTTAATTGTTTGTTCATTGCTTCTTTATTAAAGTGTCTCGGAGGAACGTGTGTTATTTTCTCCATTGTTCTAAAGAAACTTTCGACGACGAGGTTACCAGAAGTAAAGGTGGACGCATTTAAAAAATTAAAGGCCATGGATCCTGAGCCGCCTGTGTGTAATTGAAAAGATCTAGGTCTATTGGTACTGAGTTCCTCAATCCCCATAAAACTACAGGGAGCTTATTGATCCAGTCTTCTTTTTCTTTCAGCATTCGTGCTACGAGCCCAGTCTTAAATGAGCAGTGGAATTGTTCTATGAGTCGGTTGGACGCTGGATTATACGAGTTTGTGTTATTGCTTGCAATCCCAAGTGTCCTGGTAACACCCATCCATAATGAACTTGTGAACTGTGTTCCTCAGTCAGACACAATGGTTTCTGGAATTCCAACCCTCGAAATTAAACCACTCAAAAAATTATTGACTATTGTCATAGAGGTTATATCTGGAATAGGTGTCACTTCTGGCCACCTTGTGAAATGATCCATAAATTTAGTTAGGACATAAAGCTGTCCCTGAATGAATTAGAATGGACCAATTATTTCTACATGAATAAAGGAAAGTTTTTCAGGGGAGGATCGAAAGAAATCGTTGTTTTTGATGTCCTGAAAGGTTTGGTTTTCTGACATGCCAAATACTCTTTAGTGAAGTTTCTGACGTCTGCTCGCAAATAAGGCCAAGCATAAAAAAGTGAAACCCTCCTTTACGTTTCTTTGAATACCAGATGATTGTCCCTCTGTACAGAATGCACGATTCTTTAACGCAATTCTAGAGATGACACAGCCACACGGAATACGTCAACATTGCCAAAACCAGCAGGTAGGGCTCCGGAAATGTATTTAAAAGAAGATTTAATGATAAACTTTTGTACATGAGGATCCTGTTCCTTTTGATCCTCAATTATATCTTCAATGAAGGTTGGACCTATTGTGATGTTATTTATAATTCTAGAAAGTATGATTTAATTTTCCAGAAACGTGTTCGATATCACAATTGAATTCTGCGATGAATGCAAAAGTATGGAACTGTCATGGTGTCCAAGAGGGATTGCGAATGTCAACTGCAATTACGAAAGGCTTGTGGTACAAGAAAATTTAAAAACTTGTCCATCCAAAGCCCATAGCAACTGTTCGATGCTTTCCTTGTCATTTAATAATTCCCTATCAAATGTAGAATATTTCTGTTGTGTCATTGAAAGAGCCCGAGACCAAAAAGTTAGAGATTGCCAGTGTCCATTTCCCTTTTACTCAAAAACAGCTCCTATCCCTGTATCAAATTTATCAGTCGGCAGGGATGAAGGCAATGCACTTTCTTAGAATGCAAGTTGAGTATTTTTAGGCAAACTATTTTTAATACTTTGAAAGGCGTGCTCATGTTCTGTATTCCAATTAAATTTTACATTATTCTATAACAGGGGATACAAATGAACTGTCCATTGAGACAATCTTTCGATGAACTGAGAGTAATATTGTGCCATGCCCAAAAATCTATGCTGGTCGTCTTTTGATTTAAAAAGCTGGTACTTATTGTATTGCCTTTACCTTACATTCTAGAGTTCAAAAACCTATCAATGAAATAGAATGTCCAAGGAAGACTACCGATTTCATGAAAACCTCACATTTTCAGGGAAGAGGATCATATCATCTTTTTTAAGTGTTTTGTGATAAATCGACGTTTATCTCTTTCCAATGTTCATCCATCGACTCATAAGGGACATGGATATCATTAAGATACACAAGCACATTTGAAATTCCTCGTAGAATTGAATCATTGAATCTTTGAAATATCTGAGCAACATTTATAAGAGCAAAAGGCATCCTAAAATATTCATATAAACCAAATGGCGTACTGATTGCAGCTTTATTTATAAAAGTGTTATTCATATTCATCTATTTAATTGACGATAGTTGCCGTACAATCACCAGCTTCTTTTGGGTTTTGGAACCACGTGAATAGCGGAAGAAAAATTGAAATGAGACGATCATATAATTAATTTCTTCAACGATTCGTTGATTTCGTCTTGTCAAAAAATTTAACTTCTCACCATCTAACTTACGTGATTTTGCAATGAGCTGGATAGGTTTCAATGAAACTTTATAATCAAAGAGATATTTTGATTTGATTTCTTGAGTCTTCGATAGTTCTGAAATGAAGCAGAGTTCATTTTGGAATAACTTTTTATTGATAATATCCATTCTAAATCTAAAATTATATTAAAAATCTGCACCCAAAATTGGACGACCACTTTGTACCACAATAAATTTCCATTAGACATCTCCTAGATTTTCTAGATTGAGAGTTAAAATTGTTATACCAATAACATCAACGAGGGCTCCTCCATATCCAATAATAGGGGAGAGTTTTTTCGAACCAGACTTTAATATTTTTTAAATGGAATGATAGATCCCGTGCAATCGAAGGTAATTTAGTTTTTGAAAAAAGTACAAAAAAATGGTCATTACCTCCTGAGCAGGTAGTTGTGATCATTCCAAATTTAGAAACATAATAGAAGATAACTTGTTTCTCCTTAAATTTGGTAAATTTGGATCTGTTATGAAAAGGTTTTTTTGGAAACATGATTGATAGGAGGCAAAGTAGAAGAGTCTTCAACAGTGGAAATATGTGAATTGCTAAGTTCTTTTTGCTACACATTTGTTTCAACTCTTCAATTGAATAGGACTGTGCTCTCAAGTACCCTTGCTGGTCTTTAGGCCCATTTCTGATGAGTGCATCCCTTAGTAAGTGATGACGCAAATCATGGATGTATTCCTGGTCAAGGAGACGCTCAACTTCATCTATAACTTCCCAAGGGAAAAATCCCGATGAATGGCACAACATATCAGAACTTTTTTTAATTATATCTGAAGGTGAGAGACCATATTTCTGTAAAATAGCCTTTTTGCACAATTATACATGAAACCTTCTTTTTAATAGGAATAGACTTAAAAACTTTACCAGGTAATGCTAAAACCTTGAAACAATATTGGTCAGATCTTCATTGATCTTCCTCATCAAAAAATCCAACTCAATTCTTCGAAACCAATTTTCTGTATCTATCGCTGAGAATTTTGGAAGACGTAGTTCTGTTACGTCAAGAGTTATGTTGCTGACCTCTTCCGCTACGTACTTTTGTTCGATTTGAGAGACAATGTCTGCATGATTTGGACGATCAGAATGTCATTTTTTTAGGAGGCATGATATCACGTCGGGGTCACCAATGTTAAAATTTAAATATCTTTATTCTAACTAAGTAAAATGGAGCATTCCTTTATACGAAAATAAAAAGGAAAAAAGACAAGAAAAAGAATACAAGGTACTATGATGTATAATTAATATAATCTAAACAAGTCCAACTCCTACATATACAAATGAAATGCAAATGTGTGACAGTTCTGGATTGACAGCCAAACCAATTAATGGATTTTGAATTTCTAGGTACCTTCTTAAGAATCCAGGGACGGTTTTTGTATTCATTTTTTGGCCTTCCAGGGATGGCAGCCTTAAAAAAAACATTTCTCTCGAAACGATTTTGTTATTCAAACAAACGACTACTATATATCAAAGAAAGTAATACATATCGTAAAATACTAAGAATGATTATTCCTACATGCTGTTATATATCTTTGTACAGTTTTTTTGCAAGGAAGAGAGAAAAAACACTTACTGTTCCAGTTGACCTTTTTGATGGAGACTTTCTTCCCCCTATCTCCTTCTGGGGCATCCTTTTGCCCATTGGCCTCACTGATAATCTTTCGCTTTCGCTACGGCTTCATCCCTGAACTTCCTACTCTTCTATTTGCGGTTGATCTTCGCCTTGTTGCTTCATGGACCTCGAGCAACCCCTCCTGGGCATGTAATCGACACTCATGTCCCCTTGTACCCCTTGATCGTGTAGTTGGTTAATTGTATTAGATATATTGAAGTCTTTCAGGGCTTTGGTAATGGCTCAACATTTGTCCCTTGCAAATAAAGTAAAATGATGGTGTGTTTCGAAATTATAATGTCGTCGTTCGAGGCGCAAGAACACGTTTAGAAAAAAGTTTTATTTTACAATAAAGAGAAATGGAGGATGAATGAATCATAACCAACAAACAGAATTAAAAAATATATAACCAACGAGTAAAAATATTAAGTTGAAGTTCCTGTCCTACGACTTATGAGTCACCCAGTACATACTATGTTATATTTAAGCATATAGATTATATGGATTTTTGCATCTAAATAACACTAATACAAAAAAAAAAAGATATATAAAATAACCATAAAACTATAATTTTTATTAATAATATCATTATTTGCATATAAATATGCTATTAACTATTTTTGTGTATTGGATCATATGATAAATATCTGAAAACGATAACTTTTGGAATAATCTATATGTTAGGGATGTCACGTATCGCGGGTATGAACCAGTTTGCAAAAAAACAAAATAGCGAACTGCATTTATGATACTTAACACTTCGTCAGTTTGGGCATATGGTATTCGTTTCCCTGCACACCATAATGTATCTTTCAACCTCGAAATCGGAGACAGTGTCAGCAAATAGTTTCAATTTAATTATCATAATCTTTTAAAAATTAGAAAATAACTTTGCAACAAAGTGCTTCTAAATTTATGTATAACAAATTTGATATTTACAGTAATATAAATTATTTTTTGGCATGGTGTAAAAATATGTAAAAAATATTTAATTTAAAAATTTAAAAAACAATTACTTGGCTTATTAAATTAACTATATGAGTACACGCGAACAAATGATGTGATCATTCCAATGAGTGTTTACGAAAAAAAACATGTTCTCTTTTTCGATGTTCTACCATATTAATTGCCTAAGTTTGATTGTTAAAGAGAGATCACGTCATATGAATTAATTTAAGTAGTCATGAAAATTGTGTGATAATTTGCATGCTTAAAAAAGTGAAATCGAAAATCATCAAGGTAACCCTTACAATTTGAAGAATGTTTCGGAGGAGATCAGGTGCAATAAAGGATGAGGGGGAGAAGGAAATAAGTACGGACATTGTGACGATGCCCCAAATTATATTTTGTGTCCAACAAGGACTTACTAGTATAACTCAGCAATAAATCCTTACGGTCACTCTCTGTCTTTTATGAGAACACACAAATGTTCAATCAGGTTTTGAATATAAATGAATCTATTTAGGGAAAGAAGTTAATTTTCTCAGGAATTAAATAATAATGACAACTGCTAAGGAAAATAAAATTTATTTCAAAAAGCTAAAAACTCACACAATTTAGATAAATCCCTTGATAAAAGTATAACTGTATCGAGTAATTACATTTGAGCAAAAATGAGGATTTAACTTCGATACTATTAAGTCAAATTTTTCGTTTAGCTGACTCCTAATAAATTTTCAAAATTCTGGTACGACCGGCTGTAAATAATAATGAAGTGTTAGTTTTCTCAATTAAAAAATTCAAACGATATAAGAATGCAAAAATAGAAAGTTGAAAATTAATGTGAGAATGACAATTAATTAAAAAACATTCTTCCCCAAGTTTTTAATAAGTTCATCGATTTGTTTATTAACTATACTTAAACATAAATAACATTTTTTATGAGTCTGCCGATGGAAAGGAATTGACAAGAATCGATCTTTTTTGAAGTATTGCAATTAGTTATAGAAATTGGCTAAATACTACAGATTCCACCGATTTCTTGCATATGTATATACAGTATTAAACAACACAAAAATAGTCTTCAAATTTTATAAACTATAATTATTTCAAATGAATAATGAGCCAATTAAAGGAAGTTAAACTCATAGTAGAGAATACCTTAGATTTAATTATATGTGCTCCTACATGTAGGGGTCCAGATATATTAATTTTGTAATCAATATTTTGTTTAATATATAAGAAGTAGAAAAATTATAGATCTTTATAATATAAATTAAGTTCAAGACATATTTTTGGTCTAAAAACACGTTTATTATTTTTATTGCATGTCTAAAAATACGAAAATAACATTTAAAAACTTCCACAGATCCAGATTTGATCTTTGTACCTTATAAAACAGGACATTTTTTACAATTCAGAGCCATATTTTGAGCGTGTAAGAACAATATAGACAGAAATCAAAGTTAAGAACGATTGATCAATAAAAATAAAGCCCTCCCTGAATAATCTTTGAATACACAAATCGCACGCAAAGATAAATTAAAACATAATACCCCTATATTTATTTCTCTTAGTGTATTTGATGGGGTTCTCTCAAAATGATTCCCTACGGGGGTCATATTTATATGGAAAAAGACAGAAATTAGTTATGATTGGTCTCTGTTCCAAGAGTTCATCATCAGGGCTGTCAAGTCTCACGTAGTTGGCGTGACATTTACTTTATTCTGCTCTTTGAAAAAATATTTTTTTTAAGTTTTTTTTTCGTAAATTGATTCAAGATTAAAATGATCTTTGTTGTCAGCTGTCGATGTTTCTGTTTTTGTCTTTATTGGAATGTAATATATTAATAAAAATTTTCGTTCCAAAATAACAAAACATTTCAGGATTAAGAATTTGTTGCATAACTATTTTTTTGCATGCGATATATTTTTAGAAAGACCTTGTAAAATAGAAAGGACTGTAATTCTTGCCCTTGCTCTCTTTTCAAGATAAAAAGATTGAAAGTATTATTTTAAAAATGTAGATATACTATTATTTGATCGGAATTCAATTTATATTATTTTGTGCATTGCCTTTAATCATTATTCTACAGGCCTTTTTGAAGCATAAAATAATAAAAACATAATTTTTATGCCTTCAACTTTGAGAAAGTATAATTTTTTTTTTACTCTTAAATGGTAAATCAATAAATAAGAGGATTCTTGTTGCCAGTATGACAACAAAAACAATTTATTTATTTCATTTAATTTTGCAAGAAGCTATAATTTATTAATAAGCTCTAAGCTCAGAAAAACTATAAAATTATTTATTATATAAGAATTCCTTTATTAATATATAGGGTGGATTTATTAAAGGGTCTGACGTAGCTGATGGACAACGTTTACTTTTACATTTTGAAGATTAAAGTATAATAAATATAATATAGAGTGTTGTTTCTTTAAAACATCATTTGCAATTTTTCTCCTGCCTCATCCCATCCCCCTAAAAATCGTTTGTAATACAAACGCACACTAATGAAGAGTAAATCCGGTACGAATGTTACTATACTATCTTAGTTGCTCATCATGCATCGATACGACTATATACCTCCATCATTATTTAATCAGGAACCAAAACGTTTAGCCACCAAAATCGTATAAAATCTGCCTTTGTTGAGTAATAAAATAAAAAACCAATGAGAAGAATCCCGACCAATAGATGAATGCAATAGCCGACAGCATCAACGTAGCATCCCATTCAACTGTTCATCGTGTCATCAATAAAGACCTACGTACCTCAGCTGTACACGTTGCAAGGGACAGCTACTAAATCTGTCAAAAAGTGAGATCATGGTTACCCCAACCAAGGGTTTGAGCAGGCTAAAACAGAAGCCTCCTTCAAAGATCTTGTCTGGTTCTTTTCAGATTAAAAAAAAAATTTCAAGTCTAGAAATACAAATTAAAGACCAAAAGTTTATAGAAAATGCCCTTATATCGTCCCTGGGATAAAGAAGGGGAAGTAATCACATCAAGATCTGGTTCTTGGTGTTGTTAGCAGCGAGTGTCACGTTATGCAGCCTTTCATCTTCAAGCAGGGTCTGAATGCCAATTCAAAGGTATACATATGTGATCTGTGCAACAAAGTCTTTCCCCTAGATCAACAGCATCTTAAATAATACTAATCTGATTTTTAGTCAATATTGCTTTTGTATTGATGCTCCATATTTATATAATTTGGATACATACATAAAAAGTTATGTTCAAAAAAGTTAATATTATTTGCATATAGATATATATATTGAATGCTTATTTTACAATGATGGATACTTTAGTTTTTCTTGTGTATTTTATCTTTTGTTACATTATAAATTAGATACAACTGCTCCATTGTCCGAATTTGTAAAACAAAAAAGGCCACATGTTCTTCCCCTAAGAGATTTATGAAAAATCCACCAATAGACTTATTTATAAATGTGCAATTTTTATTTTTTCTGAATCATAAAAGGTATGTTAATTTATTAATCATTTAACCAACTGTTAGTGAAATTAGATATTATACGCCCTGAGATTCCTTCTATTTCCAAATTTAATTCCAAATACTTTTAAATATACTCGTGAATAATTAAATCTAATAATATGCGGTTATTTATTTATTTTTGAGGAACTTTTCCCTTAAACTATTTCGCCTTAAAGCCATTTTGCCTCAAGGATATTTTGCATTAAGATATAAATATATAATGATATGATTTTACTATGTAATAAGTTTGAGCCAGAGACAAAAAAAAAAGTATAATAATAAAAATAAATAAACAGGGCAACGATTCTAACAGAAGAAGTGCAAATCACTACTCTGTTAATAATTAGGATAGACATGATAGATTATTCATGTTAGAAAATACTCATGGATTGAAAAACAAAGAGTATAGTTTAATCATTACTCCAACAGAAAACTACGATTTAACGCGTTTTATAGTACTACACATTACATTCATACCACATAGCATACATTGTTACAAAGGTCGTAGACAGTGACCATGGAATAAAAAATGTATGATGTTTCGTATGTTTTTGGCCGGATCATCTGGATATTGATCTAAATTCAATTTAAATCGATTATCATTGAAGCTACATCCAAATAATTAGTTTAGAAGAGAGGTGCATCAATTATTTCTCCAAAAAACTTGTAAAATAACATAGAAATTTATTTAAGTTGCATATAGCAGGGACTTAAACCCCATGTTAATGTTATCAATTAGCAGTTTAAGTAACTTATTCTACTCAGACATGGTCTATTCTCACTTTGAATTTGAGTATTTATATTTTTTCTTTCTACTCCAACTCCTCGAATAAAAACTCAAGATTGACTAATAGAAAATGACTTATTATAAGTGTTCAAATATAATTTTAAATAATGGGGTTCCTAACGAATCAATCAAAATATCACCATTAGAATTGAAAGAAAAATATATTTGTAAAAACGTTGATTTTATAGAAAATGCTCAGACAAAACAGTATTTACACAATCTTTCTGTATAATGTTTGAACACATATTTTTAATTTATTTAAAAATATGTGTAAAAATCTTTGCAAATTATTGTGTAAGAGTACTTAAGAGATAAATAACAGCCAGATGGCTTTGAATGTTTTTCTTATTCTTTTAGAAGGAAAGGTTGCGTCAATAAAATAAAAACATGTATAGAATAAGGGTAAAGATGTGATAATGATCGTCTTTGGTAAAATAAACGTATCATTAAATTCATGAGTCTATCTTTTCTTCGTCAGTGGACAAGCTTACAAAATTGACAAGGGATGAAACCTAACTTTATCATTAAATATTAATTTATTTTCGAGAAATACCATATCGTCATTTTTTCTTAAACCTTTAGTTAGACAGCAAATAATTTATAAAACTCTCTGTTTACTGTTAAAATGCTTAACCAGATGATTAAGACAAAATGCTTATAAATTTAATTGCATCGAAAATCAATAAAATAAAAACATGTAACAATAAAAGCTAATTTGATGTTAAACTAAAAGTTGCTTTTTTTCCACTTTAAAATTTTAATACATAATTATCGGAGGCCCAGTCTCAATCCCTTCATTACAACTTGACCATATCAATGAATTTTCTTCTACAGTTATATTCTTTGCTAGGTAGCTCTTAAAATGTAATAAAGCATTTCCTATGGACCTAGCTTGAAGAGTATTTTCTTTATTTTTTTTTATGACACCCCAAAGAGAATTATTACTTTAATTATATTAAAGTTATTGTCCCCTGATTCCTCAGATTTAAACTAATAAATGATCTCAGAATATGTAATTGTGGACAGTCCGAAAATTAGTGTCTAATAGTGTTGAATAATTTATCAAACCATTTACATAGAATGCTAAAAAACAACATTCCTGTGGCTATTTGAAATTAAGCTGTAAACGAAAAAGATTATCCAACCAAAAAATTCCCTCCAATATGACATCTTCCGGCAATATTGGTAAAGAGATAGCCTTATAAAAAACATTTTGAATGACAAAAGTATTATACAGATATATATTTATTTTTTTCATGCTTAAATTGCACCAGACTTTGCAAAAGCTTCCGTCTTTTCAGGGTGCTCAAAAATAACACTAAAACTATTAAAATTGTCCAGGGTGCAAGACTACTAATAGTTCTACTTTTTAATCTTATGAAAGATGATTTCGCACCAGGTCACATGCTTTACTTGATCCTCAGACTTTAAACCTGACGAGGAGTTATCTTGTATGAAGTACTGATTAAGCCTTGCTTCAGTAAGTGGCATTTGATTGCCTGGCTGTTGTCAAATTCACGAGGTAGGCGATTGACGGTAATTATGCCTCTTCTGCCTTCAATTGTATTTTTAACTGCTTCAACCTTATAGAAGCTTTTGCTGTGCCTCTCACAGTCACAGTAGACAGTAAACACACAGTATAGTGGATACAACTCATCACTTTAGATATCTCTGATGGTGATTTTTATATGCACAGATAGCTCTGGGATCGTAACTCTGCGTTACTCCATGTTTTTGGTTATGACTCTATTATTTCTTGGTTAACTTTACTCATTTCTTGTTGACAGTTTGTTTTAACAATTGTTGGTAATAAGTGATTAGGATTAAACGAGAAAAAATAGAGGCATAACCAATTAAATCCTTTGTTTTTGCGTTAGGTGTAGCAATCTCAAACTAACTAATCAAAAAGTATATAAAAATGTAATCCAAATAGTCTTGTTCAGCATTATGACTAAATGAAGAAAATTTCATTCCTATAGATGTCGTAATCAAGGTTTTTTTTTGTATTCAATTTGAGTATACTCTTAACGCAACAACAAAAGGATTTAATATTTAATATTCTTTTAAGAAAATAAAAATTAAGTAAAATAAAAACTTCATATGAGGGAAAAAATATTCAGATCAAAGAAAAATAAGGTTGGTTACCTACCAATGTCTATATACTAACCATAAGGGAGGGAAAAAACCAGGATTTTCTTTTGATGACCTTAATTTGAAAGGATTAAATGATAAAAATAAATATAATATATGTTCAATGCTCAAATAAGATATTTTTAATATACATTAGAGTGGTTTCTATTTTTATTTATTCGAAATGTTGAAAGAATATAGTCTAAAATGGAATGAAGACTTTGCACCATATTGTTCAAGGCTTAGATATTTTTTCTCCCTCTGAAAAACAGTTTTCAAAAAAAAGTTTAGATCTAACATTGTACCAATAATATCCAAGTAAAATATAGAAAAAAAAAGTGCGACGAAACCTCTCACATTTAAACTACATAACAGATGCACTGAAAAGTTTAAGGCTCCACAAAGAAAATTAAAAATTGGTGTTCATTAGCCATCTAAGAGCATTGTAAAATTACAACTCATTTTTTGTTATACCCTGAAGGGCACTCCTGAAAGCCATGACATGCTTTTGCCTTAGATAAAGTTTCCTCCCCACTTTCAGGAAAGATAATGATAATTTTGGGAGAGCCTACAAACAGTTGGGGCTGGTTATCACTCCAAAAATCTTCATGATCCTGAGCCAAGTCGGTAATCTCTGTGTGAAGGAGGGAAGGAGACTCGACTACTTCAGTGAACAGGCGTGTGAGTCATCTCATCAAGCATTCACTCACTTCTTCAGCAGAGTCGAGAGAGAGGAAGGTCACTCGGAATACTTAAATAGGGTTCTCAAAGCAATCGTCATGTTCAACTGTCAGAATTAGTAATAAGTTTTTATTAGTCATTAAATACTTTTAAATCAACAGTTCTAGAAAACTCAATGACATAAAATATTCCCGCTATGTTTAAAATTTGTTAACAATTATAATGTGGATAATAAAAAGGAGATTAAAAATGAGCCCTCAGCAAGAAAGTGCAAGAGATAGTCTATTAAATTTATGTTTATATATCAATTTAAAAGGATGGGAGTGAATCTACAAGATAAAGTCATAATATGTAACAAAATTTAAAATCATATGGCGACCAAAAACTTCAACAAATTGGTAAATCGACTTTGTAGGTAGTTTAAAATCATGTTCATGACCTCACTTTAGAAATTACAAAATTACCGACTAAACTGGAATATTTTATATATTTTTTTTTTTTGCAAAACTATGCTGCTTCAGCTCATTGTGACTTTTATATATAAATATATAAGTTTTAGGACTGATATAAAGGACTGAACTCGACTGGACTGAGAGACTAAACAGGACAATATTCTTTATTCATAAACGAGGATCAAAACGATCTTTGGATTATATTCATTATTTTTCTTCCTCCAAATTTATATTTATATAATGTATATCATTGTTAAAATAAACCCACCATTAAAAGTATAGCCCCTTCTTTTCTTTATCAGTGGGCAAACTAACAAAATTGGCAAATAATCTAATATTGACTTTCTCCACTGTACGTCAATTATTTTTTCATTAAACTAATTTTTTATTACTTAATATATACCCAGTATATATATTTTTTTTGCCTCATTATATTATAATTTTTATTCATTAGTTAATTTGTAAAAAATAATAAGAGGCCCTAAAAGAAACCCCAGCACAAAGAGTAAAGAAAATACGTTGTCTATTCTTTTTGAGTCAACTAACTAAACCTTTATTTTATAATCTACAAGCTGTAACAACTAACATAATTTTATTAAAATGGATATTCTCCTAAACTAAACACCCGATTATAATAAAAACCAATAGCATAAAATCGTTGATATAAAAAAATATTATTCAACATAATCGCCTTTGGCGCTAATAACGACCTCGAATCGTCCACGGAAATGGGAGGAAGTATAGATAGCAGTCTCCTTTGTGAGATTCTCGAGTTCCTGCAGATCCTGTACAATAACTCGTATTTTGTATAACATGATAATGTTTTGGTGTGTTGCTATACTGCACCCTACAGAAAAAAAGTCCATGGAGTTGAGGTCTAGTGAGCTTGGAGGTCAAATACTGGTCCAACAAATTAAAAAAAAAAAAAAAAACTGACATACAGGTCAAGGTTTTCTTCGTAGGCTTATAAGTGGAGCAGAGGCTGACTGTCATCTCCAGACCTTTACATTTCCAACTTGGCTTTTCAGACAGTGGACGTTTCTAGTTTTAAGAAGTTTGCAATATCAATATTGTCTTGTACGGCGCAGGTAACATACAATAGCGCATTTACTAGTCCTAGATTGTAGAATGATCGTTGAGCGATCCCATTTTTTGACGTAAGCACTTCAGGTTAGCCGCCAAAACAACAAAAGGTGTCCATATGGGCATGTGCAGCTATCCTAAAGGCTCAAAGTTTGTTGTTAAATAAAGGTCACATGCTATATAATAAGAAATAACCACGTAGCAACTAGCTTTGTTGTCAATCTCATAGCTTCACAAAAACGAAAGAAAAGGAAAGTTCAAAATTATATTATGAGAGTAAAATTTTGTCTGTCTGTCTGTTGTCAACGCCTAATATTTCTGAAAATGCCAGATCCTCCTGCTAATCTTTATAGATTATTTATTAACTAAAGTATATATGAATATGTGAAATGGAGTGTACTGTCTATTTACAGTAATAGGTTCAGATTTAAATTAAATAGAAACGCTGGTATATTGAAATGAGTTTTGATACTTTTTTAGTGAGCACTCTAAAGATTAAAGTACTCATGAGACATTCTAACAAGTAAAATTTATTTCTCATACTCTTGTTATTATTCTTTCATTCTTGAGGTGAGAACCCATATGAGTTGATATTAGTATTGAGTAGTTTTGTTTGAGAGTTCATTTAAAAAACTGAGAGTAATACTGATAATTTCAAGCTGAGTCATCTTGTTTATTATTAAAGCAAAATTGTTTATTTTAGCTGACCCTGATAATATTAAATACTATCGTTAGTATTTGATAAATTAGGGAAATAACTTTTATTGAGAAGTTACGTGTGAGTTTGCTCGTAATAAACGGGAGGTATCTTCTTTGTTGTTAAGGCAAAGTTTGTCTTTTAGTCGACGCCTAATTACTAAAGAGTCCGGAAAATTCTGGTAGTACGGTTTGCAGAGCCGCAGGGGTGGTCTGAAAGGGATGTTAACCTCAGCCCTGCCCCCCCCCCTCTCCTACAATTCAAGAATTTTTGCCTTTTCAGTAAAAAATTTTATATTGAAATATTTTTTTCAAAAAATTGAATGTCTGAAATTTAATTAAATTTTTCAAATTTGTTTTTCAAAACTTTAGCTAAAGATTTTGGAGTTTTATCATAAATAACTCATTATTTATATTTTTTTTTTCTCGAAAGTTTATTATTTTTGAAATTTTTTTCAGAAAAACAAAAAATTATTTTGAGTAAACAATTTAGAATTAATGATTTTTTTTAAATATTTAATTTTGATATTAAAATAATTATTTTATTAAAAAAAAAAAATTCAAATAAATTGTAAAAACCAAAAAAAAAAAAAAAATCAGCAGACCCTTGGCTAATTAAATAATAATTATATAATGTAGAAGATGGTTTACAAACACTTATTTTGGCCTGGATATTTTATTAATTTTTAGATTAAAAATAGCAAGAGGCAATAAAAGTAACGACTTGTTAAATCATAATGTAACTTATTTACGTACCAATAAAGATTTTAATGATGTATTTGTTAATAAATTCTTAGAAATAACAACCAATAATACAATAACGATTTTTTTTAAAGAAGTATATGCTGCAACTCCACAAAAGAAGATTTGAGACATGCATTTGTCGGAGAGAGAAAAACCCTTATTTTATACATAATAATATCTTTATGATGACTAGACTTAGGATTTGTGAAAAAAATAGACTGATTTTGCCATGTTTCTTGTGTAAATGCCATATTTTTCTAACCTGCTATGAAATATATAGGTTAAATTTGAATTCTAATTAAATTATATAATAGCTTTTGATGATTCCTTAATAACATTTTTCGAAGTAAAGTCCACTAACAAAAAACTTTCTTTAAAAGGCTGTCTTTTTTAAGCTAAAACTATGTATATTATGCAATCGGGGTTATCATTACATCATCGGATATGTGAAGGAGCAAGATTCTAAGAATAACCAATTAAAGGAAGGGGAAAGTTGGAGCAAAATTGATTGTTGAATAATCCCCCTTGAATCTTGCAACAAAGGAGAAATATTCTTGCTTCAAATTGCGAAATCTTGATGGTCCATTTATGAAAAAGGTCGGAATTATAATCAGTGTTGGTGATAATAAGATGCCTTCATACAACAAGACTCCTAAAGATCTTCCCAGCTATATATATGTCAATTACTAACGTAGACATCCGCTGATATCTTTAAAACTACCAATACAAAACGAGGGGAAAAATTAAACGAATAAAATATTTCAAAAATCTTGATTTCTCCAAATAATATAACAAATTTTTTTCTAGAAATGACCATCGACCTTAAATATTTTAAATTATCCTTATATAACTGTATTTTTATTTAAATACAAATGGCTTAATTTGTATATTTTAGGTGCTCCTTTTTCAAAATTTTAGCGTTCTCTTTTCCACATTATGACGAATAATATTTATTTTTTTTTAGATCCGGTGTCATGATAATAATTGCAAGGAAACTGAAAGCATCTCAAATTTAAACAAACATAAATATAAAACACACAATATAATAATGAAAAATGATAGAAAATTATGAGAAGATAAATCAAAGACCCTTCATGCACCTGTAATCTCTGAATGGGCAGAGACGGCTTTTAAGATACACATTGAATGGAGTTTCTTCTAGGCTTGGTAGAATAGGCATGAGTTTATATTTAACAGCATATATTATCCCTTGGAGTTTTGAAATAAAATATTCAATTTTCAAGCTTTCTTTGTATTTTGATGACGTTGCTACAAACCAATCCAATGCGCTGAGATATTGACAGTACCTTTCACGAATAATACAATCCACAATTTTAACAATAGGAGCCATTTTAGAGCAAAAATAAAACAAATAGAATGATATCTCGATGTTTTCTTTACAAAAGGTTAACAGTCTAGACTCAACATTTTGTGTTGACTTATTAGTAAATCGAAAAGAGGTGGACAATCGGTATCTCAACCATTTTCTTGATGGGAATATGTTAAGTTAATTTTAAATACTGTTTTAGGGCTTAATACCTTTACCATTTATTTTAGGTAGGTACAAGCTTTTTCATCTTCTCTTAATGATAAGAAACGACCCCACGTTGTTAGCACTGTTTGATTAAGATCTTAATCTAGTATAAGGGAGTCCTTCCCTGTTATGGAGAAGGATGTTGAAAGCTCGAGGTTACAGGCTTTGGAACAGTAGCTTGAGACTAATCTTTCAATTCTAATTAATAGAAGAAATTGACAAAGCTATGTATTTCTACCACATAGATATTGACCATTAAAAGTTAAACCTTCTTCCCTGAAAAACTCATCCTGACTTCTCAACTTTGGATTAAATTTTAGAAATTTGTTAGAGCTCATGGTTTGGTTTTGGAAAAAATATTTGAAATATTAAATTTTTTGTTAAGAAAAAATTAAAAATTGTAGGGAAAAAAATTTAAAAGTTACATTTATAGGACAAAAAGTTCTATAATTGCCAATTGTTCTCCAAGAAATATTTAAGAATCAATTTTTTTGGAAAAAAATATTCTATATTTATAAAGGTCTCCCACGACCAACCCATCTGTCTCTTGTATTGACCACCTTTTTTCATCACCCCAAGTAACTCCAATGATCCCATAAATAGTCTGTTAATAAAATCATGTCCAGTTTTTTTTTTAACTCACCCTTGATCACCATCTCCCATTTTTCCTTAATATTGTCAACCATGAGAAATTCAGCACTTTCCACAAACCCTCAAAGTTTGGTGATCTGAGACCCATTCTTCAATTAGGTTATGTATGGGTCCTCCAGTAATGTAGGCTCAAGATACGCCCCACATTAATTTTCCATTGAATTTGTAAATATACTCGCATATCTCGTTAGAGAAAGGAGCATATCTCAAGATGTAGATGACTTTAGTTATTATGATTTGGTCTCAGATCTTGAGCTTTTCAAATCTAGGTATGGGTACACCTTTAAAAAAGTCCTTCAAAGGTGCTAACTCTAATCATGACCCTTAGTTCTAATAGTGCAATAAGATGTACAAAATTTAATTTCGCGTGTAGCATTCCTTAAATTTGAATTAAATATTTAAAGCATACATATGCATGTTCATACCATATGGAAACAAGAAAAAAATTTATATGTTTTTAATATTGCAAATGCATGACTTTATTAAAAGAAAATGTTTTTGTACATTGATAAAGTTTCTCTTTATACTATTTTTCTATAATATAAAAATATATATATTTTGCCTAGTTGTATTTGTTATATTAATAATTTCAAATAATTCATATTTTAACATTGTAGACGTTCTGTTGAGTTTCTAAAGTTCCGTTATAGGAATAAAAAGGAATCTTTTCATGAGGATCCCTTTACCATATATATATGTATGATCTTGCAATTGTTTGCCGCTGCCACATCCCGTGTTCACATGTGGTACACAGAGTCATGGTTACTGAATTGGTACACATCGAGGGAGAGTTTCATAAAAATGTTTTTTACAAATTTTCTGAAAAAAAATTGTACAGACATATATATATTAGGTTTTACAAATTAAAAGAAGGAAGATTATTGAAAACTATCATGAAACCTTTTCGTAACAAATTCTTATTTATTTTTCTTTAAAAAATAGGGAAGAAAGAAAAGAGCAGGCTACAGGTATCACCAGGAGTGTGAATGCATAGGTACTATTACACTCCTTTACGAAATATTTTTCAAAATTTTATTCATTATTTATTTAAATTTCCCTCTAATCTTTCATTGCTTAACTTACGAGATTCTTCCAGGGAACGAATAAAACTTGTTTGTTCGAGGTATAACTAAATGCTTGTCTAATTTGACTTTACATGCTTTTTTTGAAGATATAATAAGCTGAAACGAAAAGAGTATCATTTTACTGTATTATGCTTATCCTAAATAATTTCAATCTTTTATTTAAAATTGTAAGTTGTACATATATTGTCTACACTTGTATACATATTGGTCATTTGATTATTGTTATAAAAAAATTTGGCTATCATATAGAATAATAAATTTAAAAAATGTTATTAGAGAAAATTATCATACAGTAAAGAATAAAATAAAAGGTTTGATTTTAATAGTATGAAATATATATGTCAATTTAATTTTAAAAATGTGGAGAAGTAATATAATATTGATAGCATGGGATTTCTTGATATATAAATTGCAGTTGGTACGATTGAATTATTTGGCAAACTACCCATCGTTTTCAAGCTTTTTTTTTGGTTATTTTCAGGGTTTTTATTTCTTTTGGGTAAAAAGGTTGCATGATATGTACAATAAAAGTAAGAACGTGATGTATTGAAGTTCAATGTCATCTAGAATCACTTTACAAGAAATTCTTGATTATTTAGAATAAATCAATGACGAAATTGATGGATTTTTCATTATTTAAAGAGATTAATGTTGTTATATTTTTTAATATAAAACGCAAGGACTCCAATTGTGCCCAGAATATTAAAAATTAGTGTCATTTTATATTCATAAAATTCCCTTTTGTGTACAATATACATATGTCAGGTTATTAATGTGTAAAATTTGTAAATAATTAAGGGACCATTCACGAAGTAAATACAAAGTTTGAACGGATTTATAAACAAAATTTATAAAAATGATGTGCAGTATATGTGTTAAAAGGGATACTTTGATTATTTCTTGAGAGGATGTTTGCTCAAAAGGTAGGAAAAAAAACCAAGTTTTTATTTATACATTTAACAAAAAACTATTAGAAGAAAATAACAAAAATTGGCATTTCCCATATACAAATTGTTAAAAAATGTCAGGAATATGGGATATATCTTTTTTAAATCCCACAAAAACAGCAACCCGCTTTTTTGTTATTATTTTTATGAAAAGCAATGAAGGACAAAGTATACAAAACATACAAAAATCGTGCAGAAATATATTTTTTTTGTTTTACTCAATTAAATGACGGAACATTGTTGGAGGTCATCACTCAACCTTTACATTAGAAATTCTTTTTTTCTTCTTTTTTTTAAATGTACATATTAAACTGAATTTTCCTAGTCACGCCTCCCTCCTTGAAAGAAATCCTGATGACATCAAAACTTTATAACTTTGCAGATACATCCAGGCTTTGGTGGGTCCAACTGACACTAAAACTGATCAGGACCTCATTTATTAATAACCATCTATATTTCTAACAAAATTGGGGCTTAGACGCTACACAATCTGTTTGCGAATTGCCCGCAAATAGCTAAGGCTGAGTATATTATGTATATAATTAAGCTGAAATACTGGGTGGTCTATTGAAATCTGAATACATAATAATTCAATAATTTATCAAGGATGAGTAATTGAAATTAATTCATATCTCGATGTATAACCCATAAACAAGTTGTTAAAAAATAAATCAAACTTGAGCTCTCTTGCTTACGGACAAGTCAAGAAAATGACACTTGAACGTGATCAACAAATTTCTATACGCGCATTCTAAGCAGTTAGGCGACTTCTGGACCACCGTGAACGCCGTAAGTCCAAAATGTTGGAAAGGAAGAAAAGCTTTGCCTGACAGGCCAAACTGAACACGGAGAAGTAAAAAAAAAACGGACAAGGTAATGATGCCCTCAAGTACATGAGGTCCTATGCAAAAGATCTCGTGATTTCACAATAAAATCTCCAGAAAGCTATAAAAAAGTGGGTGGAAGGAGCTTTGTCTTTTGAGTGAGCTTTTAATATGTCTATTGAGTTCTTTTTAACTCTTTTTTGACACTTTTGGATCCCCTACAGCCGCGATGCCCACCCCCTCCACTACTGGGTGCATTTTGAGGGGAAGGCCTACAGTATCTGTCATTCAAACACCGAGACACTCAAGGCCACTGTAAGTCTGCAATGGGATGCCATGACAGAGGATTACATATGCAGGGACTTCTACCGCCCCCTAAAAACCATAATTTCTACCAAGGGTATCTACATGACTGATTAAGAAAGCTCAGATGCATATCTATTTATACTATAAATTTTGTTGAAGTTTTAGTATTAATTGATAAATTATATCTTGGTGATGTTTAAAATTTAAAGCGTTCAGATTTTAATAGACCACTCGGTATAAACTTGAATAAGCAATCAGTAGAATACAAAACCTCGTTCTAAAAATCAATGGAGCTATGTATTTCAATTTGTGCCAAAGTTGTTATATATATATATATGTAACTATGTAATCTGTTATTTTTATTGCGAGATACTTTTTACTGAGTTTAGAATAAAAATAGATGTGTACACGCGCATACGTTGGTAGAAGTCTCTCATATTTATTCCGTGATTATTCTAAGAATATATCCAAGATAGGATCAGATAACACATGGATCAGTTGGTATGGTCGAGTATGCATTTTTTAAGTAATATATTTCCTTGACCTTTCAAAATTTAATGGGATTTTACTTACATCATAAAAAATCTTCGTACCAAGTTTGATATAATTGAATCGTAACTTTTGCCGTAAGCCTGTTGACTAACAAAGAAACAAATAGAAGCAAAAACAAATCTTTGTTCAACTTTGTTGACGGAGGTAATTATAAATCATGTTCGTTCAACTATTGATATAATTTATAACAAGGCCTATAAAGTACCTAAAGATATGTACTTTAATGACAATATTGTAGAATGTGATTTTTTGAGTGAAACATCAATAATCTTGATATAATTTATCAGTTATTAAGCAGTTTATTAATCCTTTAAGGGCTTACGGAAGCAAACTGGACTTAATTGCTCCTTAAGAAGATTAGTTCGTATTTGTCATCTTTTAGCTAGAAGTATAAGTAGGTAAATGAAAAAACAAGCTTTCAAACCCCATATTAAAAGTATCATATTGAATTGATTGTGATGCGTTGCAGAAAAAAGTATACCCATGTCAATACTCCAAATACTAAAATTTATATATTCATTAACAAAGCCTAATTAAAAAATTGATGACCGTGAAAATTCAAATGGTGCCTTTAAAATATGAAGAGGCAAGAATGAGACGAGCGAAATGAAATATCAATTAATTAGTTTAATTATGTATTTACTCATATTTAGTCAAGTTCATGATTAACTGAACATCAAGGCTAGCAAAAAGTTGAATCTATAAAAATGTATAATAGATTGAAAAGTTGATAGTTTGCGTATCCTTTTTCAAAATATGTAAAACAGCGTTATTTCACAAAGGCGGAATTTTTTTAATTTGTTTTTTTTTGTTTTTTCAGTGTTCTCAATATGGATTTTTGCATACAAATCAATTCATGTTAAACTATGAATCCTTCTCAACAATTATTGAATAATAATTCCATAATCTGGAATAATTGACTACCTACCAAAGTTTTTGGCCTTTTTTCTTTTTATATAATAGGCTGTGAGATAAAATAAAGTCGAGGGGTGAAAACAAAAAAATTATACAAAATGAATCGGTTTGTGATCCATAACTTTGTATTTACCAACAAAAAAAAATAAGATACATTTCTTTCTTTCATATTTACGAGATAAGATGCATTTAGTGCAAAAAAATTAATCGTGGATGTAATACTTTTTCTGTTTAAAAATGACATAATGATTTTTCTGTTTGAAAGTCAAATAAAGAGCTGATTATGACGTAGGACTCCTGTTATAACTGTGTTTCTAAGTAAAAACTAGGTTGTTGATAATTGTTCAACAGTGCTAAGCGTTCAAAGTTCAAAAAGGTGTTTATGAATGATAAATGATGAACTAATTCATAAAAGTGAAAGATGAACGATAAAAAAAGAGTCGATATGTTAATAATATGTATAGTGAACGAACCTGGCGCTGGCTCTGTAGATAAAGGACGCGTTTAAATAACAACAAAAAAGGGGCCTGATAAAATATATTCATTCAAAATTACAAAAAATGAATAATAATAATAATTTCATCTCAATCTTAATTCTGGCAAAACTATAGCTACATTTTATGAGATAAAATAAAACCCCTGCACCCCCTCGTTCAATACAAAATAATTTCAACAATCCCAAATCTTGCAAGGTCCAGTTTATGTAGCAAGAGAGTAGAAGGGCTTGATTTATCAAAATGGGATGTCGGGCTGGATATAGCCCGTGGCCCGTAGTCTGACAAACCCTGTAATAAAAAATGTTAGAAATTTGTCGATTTAATACATAAGTGGTTCTCAAACTGTGATACGCTACCCGTGGTGTTGCAAGGAAACATAAGTAAGAAATGGGTAATGAATTAAAAGGTCATCCTAAAAATTTTTACGCATCATTAAAATTATTATTTTTTCACTGATTAAGGTTTCAGGTGACATCTCAAGAAAATATTCTGATACAAGTGGTGTTTGTCTTGCTCATTTTTTTAATTTGATCAAAATTGGACAGAAAATGAGTGAACAGGAATCTTAAAGAAAAAGGGTTTCAGATCTTCTCTACAGAGATGTTGACTAATTTCAGACATTGTCAGTGTGACCGTGAGTCCAGTCGGGGACATCATTGTTGCTAAGTATAATGAGACAGGAATCAAAAGGAAGGCAGGAAGTGGAGGAAATGATATGTCCCTGGAGGCCAAGATCTCGGAAAATCAAACAGCATCAATGTACTGCTTGGCTGACGAGTTCAACAAAGACGAGATTAACATCAGGAGAGTAATTCATGGTTACTTCGCCCTTAAGAGCTTTGTGAAGACTCCCAGACATCTCCTTACCGACAGGATGAAGACCTTAAGGCTTGAAAGATACCAAAAAGTCCTTAACTACTTAAAAAGTCATTCGTCGACCAAGTCTTGAATCGTAGAAAGAACAAAAAAAAAACGAGGCATATTCAGGACAAAACATCCGGCCGAAATAATTTGCTTGGGAGTCATTGCCTATGATGGAAGAAAATGGATACTTTTTCCTTCAAACCAAATGATAAAATCGGGGTTGAGGCTTACTATAAGGTCTCGAGTTGGAAAATCTTCCCTCACTGTAGACTTACTATCCTGAGAACTACTATATGAGGTCTCAAGACACAGAGCTTCTACTAGGAGCACTTTTCAGACTTTTAGGACAAGGCATTCTGGCCCTCTTCTAGTCCTGATCTCAATCCCCTCGACTTCTGTGTTTTAAGTGTCTCAGAGAAAAAGGTTGGGAAGTTTCGACCTCGTATGGAGACTGTGGTAGAGGCTGGAGGTGGCCATATTTAATAATTCTTGGCAAGATTGATTGCTATAAGTTTTTTTCAATAAAAAAATTTCCAAAAAAAAAAAGTTATTAAGGTGGAAAATTTGACTGTTGCAGTCTGTATATTGAATTTTTAATCGGTAATACTAAGTGTATAATGTTTGAGAACCACTATACAAAATTATTCAAATTTATCAAATAGTGTATTTCAACTTTCATTGAATGCCTGAAATTTTACTTCGAAACGATAAAGAAAAAAGACCAGACAGGCAAAATGAATATAATGTTTTGTTTCTTTTGTTTTAAAATGTAAAAAATTGACCTAAATAGATCCTGAAAATAATCCGCAATACACCTTTCAAAAAGTATTTAGTATAAAGGTAATGTTTGCACTTTTAATTACAATTTCTTAACTTTAAAAAAAAATATCATAAAATTACATATTTAATATTGATAAAAATACACCAAAAAAGAGTAAACATTTTCTAAAAATAGGTACTAAAAACATTTGTGAAAGAGTACCATTGCAATAAAAATTAACTAAACTTTTTATTGAGAAAGGGCCTTTATTATTTTTTGAAAAATTGGAGGGCCCTTATTTTTAATTTTTTTAAGTTATCTCAAGCTAAAGTCATAAAATTAGATGTTAGTTTGAAAATTTTGAAAAAAAAAAAAATTAAAACCACTCAAAATACATTAAAATAGTACGGGTTCTGGGTAAACTTAGCAATACCTACATATTAAAGATACCATAAAGAAATTAAGTAGTGAATACTTTCTAATTTTGCAAGATTGACCACAGAAGAAAAATAAAGAAGTGTCTGGTAGGTTTATTTTAACTGCAAGAGATATTAAAAGAAGTTGCTGAAGAACCTCCGGACCTCAATTCCATAGAACATATTTATCAATAGGCAAACTTACACAACCAGCCAGCCAGTCATCAAATACATACATATTTCCTTCAAGGTAATATAAAATTTGGTGTTACGAGGAAATATTTGTGATTGACCGTAAAGTTTAAGTCATTTTAATGGCTGGTTGCCATTGACATTGACATTGATTAGGAGAAACGAAGCCAAAACATCAGTAGCGGGCAATAAAATACACTGTATATTTTTATGTTAGCAACGTAATACGGTACCATGCTTATTCCAAATGAAATTACCTCATTAACACACTGTATTTGGGTGTGAGCTGTCAATCTTTCTTCTTCTATTCCACAAATCAATTTTCTTTACTATTAGTTGGTTAAATTTAAATAATTTATGATTATGCTGGGAACAATTATCAACTATTATAGAATAATAATTTCATAGCTTGGAAGACTTGGCTAAGTAGAAATAGATTTTGGGCCTTTGTTATGCTTTGTTCACGGGGCAAGGTTGCCAGAAACGCTATCGAGATAAATTTACAAATAATGTTATAATTATAATAGTTCTATTCCAATAGGAATAACATTGAGTTATTCATTGTTTTGTTAGCATTAATAAGTAAAAATGGAACTTTTATTCAAATTCTATTTTGTTAGGGTCCGAACTTGAGATGAAATGTTCCCAAATTCGGGAAAATTATTTGTCTAATTTTTAATTTCGGATTTGGATCTCTATAATAAAAGTAAGCATTAAAGAAATAATTTTTGATATTCAATCATATTTAAGTTCATTTATTCGTAAATCCTATTTTGACATGCAACAGTTCTCTATATTTCTTAATATTAATAATAAAAGTGTTTTTATTCTTTTACCCTATGTTGTTTAGGCCCTTAAATGGACAACATCAACAATAATGACGATACATGAAAAGGCCTCTATGTTACAACAAACATATCTTAACTTTTTCATTTTTGACGGATATTAATTAAGAGTACATAGGCACATTAGGGGGTTTGTTTTCAGCTTATTTGCAATTTCGATTACGGTTAGTTCGGAAATTTTGTAATAAGGTTCAAAAATGATCTAGGTTTTCATCCAGTTCAAATGTTGAAAGGAGACAAAAGTTATTCATTTGTCGATCAAATTAAAAAAAAATTTATAATAGACATTATTCTACCTTATAAAATACATTTCTAAAGGGGTTTTTTTCAGAAGCTACCTTAATGAGCAAAAAGAAAAAATTACAAAAAAAAAAAAATGATTTTCCTTTCTGAAAAGGTAAAAAAAAATGCTGGGCTAAAAGTTGGTCATCAAAATTTATTATCAGTTTTCATTTGACAATTATTAAAAAAATATTTTTTTATATTTATATAGGTTAAGAAAATGTCTGACAAATTATTCGAATCAAAATAACTGAGATTGTTTTCCTTGTAAAGAATATTTGCCTTTATTTACAATGTTGCATAAGTAATTTTCATACAATATGACAACTTTTTTGCATTAGCTATCCTCGAAATTCGAAAAAAGTTCAGAATCACACCACACTATGGTATATATCTGTCAGTTTTACCATTGCAATATAACTTTTCCTCATTCCAAATATTGTTATGTCAATGATGCTAATAACAAGGACATCGCAGGGGGTCAACACGAGGGGCTGTAGCCCCACCCAAGTTGGAAAAAAATAGTTAATGATGAAATAGTGCTTTAAATTTATTCCAGGATTCATTTTCTAAGAAAAAACTATTCAACCAAATCATGTTTTGGAGAAAAAATCCAGCAGACGTCCATGAATAATTATGGGAAAATATGTTTAACTTCTATAAAGGAAGGATGACCTCTCCGCATCTAAGGGAAGATGGACAGGGCCATATACCAGGAAATCTAGGGGAACAACCACTTTCTCTTAGGCAAGGCACTGAAAATGGGAAGTATATGATACTTCCAGCAATAAATAGTCCCTAAACATCAGGTCATTGCAACAAAAGAGTGACTGGAGAAGAAACAATTTAAGGTCGTGGAGTGACCTAGCGAGTCTCCGGACCTCAATCCCATGGAAAATGGTTATCAGTGGGCAAACTTACAAAATCTGCAAGGGATCAAATACTTATTACCCCCACTGTAAGTTTAAAAATAAAACATATACTACTGTGATACTAATGTAGAAAATGATGATTACAAAATGTCTCCTACTTTAATGAATCAATAGAAGTTGCAATTTCAAAGCCGGAAATAAGGTTGAATAACTATTTCAATGTATATCTACATATTTGTATCCTAGAGGAATTAAATCATTACCGATTAAAGAATCTTTATTATGAATATGTTTAAATCGGATAAAAAATATTACATAATCTTTGTTGGTATATAAAAAATATGTATACACGTATAAAAATGGATAATCTATAAAGTAATTGATATATGTGTATATAAGTAACAAATACTATTGAGTGATTTTACGTGACGTCAGCATTGTTGATGTCGGCCATTTTGTGCGTCAAAACAACAAAGTTTTTTAAGAACAAAAACCATTTTTTACTAATTTTAAACTTTTGTTCTTAAACTTGAACATAATACACCGAGATTTATAAAAAAAAGTCTTATTCCTTTGAATCCACATTTATCACCAATAAAATCAATCTTAAATTAACTACTCGAACAGAAAAAATAATATATAATTTTATCTAATTATCCATCTTTTTCCCGTCTTTAATCAATCAAATGAAACAAGATACCAGTTTTGATATTTTATAGAATTTTAGAACATAATACTTACTTTAAATTCAAATATTAATGTTTATCATTGGCATCAGGTAGTATTCAATACAAATTTTAAGTCTTTTTTATTCTTAGTGTCCTTTGAGGAAGTTTTATAAAAAATTATTACAAAACTGTCCCCTTTATGTAATTTAAATATCAACACTGAGCCGATAGATGGTGTAGTTGTCAATGGCCTTAGAATTTATGACGTCAGTAAAACGCTTTATTTTAATTGTTTTCCATACATAAAGACTTGAAACTTAACACATTTTATTTAGTAAAAGTATTAACTTTGAGCCTTCAAAATGGTGTCTCCTTCTATTATGATACATTTTATATGAATGATTTATAAGAATACAACGATTATTGGTAAATAATAGGGATAAATTATGTTCGAATATAATTTATTTCGGTTTTGCTTACGTTACAGGGTGGCCAATAATAAAAGTCCCTTAAAAAACTGAAATTACTAGATTGGAACGACGTAGCTCAATGGACAACGCAGATAGGGAAAAATTATTTCTAAATATAAAAAGTACTCAAAAAGTACTTTTTTGTTTTCATTTAAGCAAGTATTTATTTGACCTAGCTTATTTTCAGCATTGTTCATTTCACCACTCTTTTATCACTTTTCTCGGCTTCATTGAATAAAGAAATATTAAACATTCAAAAAGCAGAAAATAAACTATAAATAAAACTATAATAAACTATCCATATCATTAATGTTCAATGTATAAGCTTTTGGATGCTCCTCATTAAGAATATGGATCGGAAACTCGAGAAAGACCTAGATTTAATTAAGCTATTTTGGTGTTCCGTTCGATTTCATTTTTTTCTTTCATTCATTATTTCCGTTCCACGTTCCATTCCATGTTCCAAACCTTAGGTAGTACCATATCCACTGTAAGAAAGCAAATATCAACTTCCAATTTGATAGTGAAAGGGAGGCCTTATATGAGAACTTGTTTTCAAGATTTATTAACACAATAATCTGGTGAACATTAGCGTTCAAATGAGCTGTAACTGGTTAAAATCAGTTTTTTCATTTTTGAGATAGAAGCAAAGTATAGACGATTTAATTGCCCGTACATCGGTAAAACAAAAAAAGCTGGAACGAGGACTAATCAAAAACCCCAGGAACGACCCTTACCTCCCTTATGTGGTTGATGAGGTTACTCTAGTCAACCAGACTCAGTTCTAAGCCTCCTTGATGATGCTTGGAATCGTAACATCAGACAGGAAGAGGATGTCCCCGTATTGGTTCCCGAAGGGCCTAAAATCGGGTCAAGGAGTACCAGGAGGTTGTCTTAACCTTGGTGAAGTCCAACTACCCAGAGGGAAACTATGCGTTCCAGGAGGACTATACTGCGGCCTCCATAGCACACGCGATCATAATTTATTATTTTTAGGTGGCTATTTGCTTACATTCTTGGCCCAATGATTTGTCTCGGCCAGATAATTCAAAATTATTGAACTGGCAAGTTCATACGTTTGAGTTAAGTGATTGAAAATTGCATGTTCAATAAGATCTGTCAATAAGTTCACACTCAGCCCTCCCCCCCCCCTTCCTCTACTACTGCCTCAATATAGGTCTCCCAAGAGTTTGTCTTTGCCTAATAAGCACTTTTAATCATATTAAAAATATATACAAACTTTGATTTCTTGAACTTTTTCTGGGTATTATTGGAACATAACCATAATGTCTGATTTGTAGCGTTCAACGTTAAAAAAACAACAATTTTTTCCATTCATAGAACGTACTTTCGATGGAACGCCGTTCCATTTTGTGCTCCGTTCACGACCCTCTAATTATCTATGTGAATTTTTTTTTAATAACTCAGTAACTTTTATCAAAAATCTGGATCATTAATGTATGATAGTTAAATTATTCTGACAAAACTTTGAAAAAAAACCTGACTTGACTCAACCAAATGATTGTGACAAATTTGGCTTAATTTGACGATTATTTTTATTGGCTTAATCGAAGTTACAAGTTATGTAATAAATAAATTGTCACAATTACTATGAAGAAGATTTAAAAAAATGCTTGGACTTCTCTCATTTGATTTTGAAAACCACCGATGACGTAATTTAACTTATAATATGTAATATATGAAAATGTTGCTGAAAGATGCTCAGTGAGAGGGCACAACCATAAATACATAATTACCATATTATTTTAATAGATCAAAATGAAATGATAGTATCACTATATAATTAGAAATTAGAATTTTAAAACGGAGAATTCGTATCTTGTATAATTTGCTTTAACAAGTTAGGACATGATCATACTTTGCAACAATGAAAATATAATTGTAGACACATGTATTATTTTTCATATTCAAAGGAAGTAACTACGAGTATATAGGGTTTCCTTCTGAAACTCGAAAAAGTTATATTTGTCGCTAACAAATTTTGTCATAGAATGATGAAAACTCATTTATGTATGTCACCTTAGCGCCAGCAAAAGTACATATTTGTACTCTATAAATAGAACTTATAGGACACACATTTTTTAATAAAATTTCTTAATTAGATCATGATGAATGTATTTTAAAATGTACTTTTAATTAGGTATGCTACTCGAAATCAAAAAAATATTTCATTTGAGACTTGTAATTATTTATAGTGACAATATAAACACTTATTTCTCGTTTAGTTCTCTAATAATATCATAAAAATAAATAGATCCGTAGGATGCTGACGGATAAATTGTCAATTGTCGAAGATTTTTTTTAGGGAATGAATTTTATGAATGTTGTCTTAATTTGATAAAATATATTGTATTAAGAGATATTACCTTATTTAATATTCACTCATTCGTGATGGTTTTTTTATAATAAATTACAATTTTGCAACTTAATTATAATGTATTTTTTTAATTATAATAAGAAAATAACAGTTTTAGATGAAAATTACATTTATTTTATTGTATATAGTTGCAATTAGTCAACACAAAAGTAACTGCTAATGATTTTTCTCAAAATTGAGTGTGAATTAAATGCGTATTCTTCGACAAATCATAGTCCCTTTCTATTAACAAGCTATTCTGGCTTACACTTTGGAAACTCAGAAAATTGAACTTATATTATCCTAAACTGATCGTCATAACAAAATAACTATAATTTGACAGATTTTGTTTGAAAGACCAAATTGGGACCAATATAAGTCTTTGTAATCAAATAAAGATTCTAAACTATACACAAAGTTATTGGTTATTTTAAAAATGCCCACAAATTTGGATAAAAACTCTTTAGTTGACTCAAATATGTCTATAAAATATAGATTTGGGAATCTTGATTTGTTTTTCTTGATTTTTGATCAAAATTATTTTAATATGAATGTATGACATTTAAAATTTACCAAGGTAATTTTCATTAATCAACTAATTTAAATTATATTCAATTTAATTTCAATTTAACACTTTAAAGGCTATAAAATCTTTAAAATATAAAGTTTCTTAAAATGTATTACGAACTTTCTTTTGACAACCCCAGATGTTTAAAATAAATAATTGGTGGAAATTTCTTCCGGATACTCTCTAAACTTATCAAGTGAGCAATAAGACGTTTGCAGAGATTGTGGAGGCCCTGGATTGATACCAAATATGCTGGGATCTCCTATGTCTGGCAACAGGATGTTGATCCTGTTGAGAAAAGCTTGTAAACCCAAAAGTGGCTATTGGAGGATCACCAGAATTTCTGTCGAGCATCAATGTGACCTCCATCCTCACCTGATTGTTCACCATATGGCCTCTCCTACTCTTCATGGGGACGAAGACGACCTCAAAGCTAATGTGGAGAGTTTGAAAACCAATATGCCATAGGACTGTGTTGTTTATGTCTGTAAGAGTTCCTGTTGAGGTTATAGTTGCTCCATATTTTTTCCGCATTATATGTTTTCCCAGGCTTTTTGGGTCAAGTGTAACAACTTTGCTAAAGCATACTGTAGATTAAAGCGGTTTGATTTTCTACTTTTTGAATTTTTTATTACAGCATGTATGGAAAGCTACAAAAAGGTAAAAGTTTTTTTCAAAGAAAAAACAAGAGAAATAGTTAAAAAAAAAATTGACGATCTGCGTAAAGTGCCTATCGTGTTTTTTACATTTTCAGAAAGGAAAGTTTTTTTTCTTCTCTCTTTTTGCTCCATAGTGTAGCTTTAGAAAAAAATTAAAAATGTTTTTCTTAGGTTAGAATAATGTGTATCATAATTAATATATGAAAAAAATGATTATTAATGCTATATTTTAATCCTTATTGGCGAAATAAACTATTGTAACATAGAAATTTACCTTTTAAGTGACACAACATTATTCCAAAACTTTTTAATTTGTCAATCATACCGGGCATAAAAAGTTCAAAAGAAGAAGATCATTCTAACGAAGAAGTTCAAACGCCCCTATGAAATTTACAATTTTACTTATTTTTGTTTATTTTTTAATAAAAAATTCAGTTACATTGGAATGAAATATTTTTTATTTTTTTTTAATCTTTATTGGCAAGATAAAGAACTTTTGTGTTTATGACATCTTAGAAAAATGAGATTATACATAGTTAATTTTCATATCACAACTTTTCCACACTGCCGTTATCCAAATTCGAAAAAGTAACGTTAACGTTCGCACCCGGGTGATTCCTAGGGAAAGAAATATACATTCACTGAAAGATTCCTAAGTTAGATGGAGTAACTGTAATACTATAGTTGTTTATTTAAACTTAATCAGTGCAACTCCATCTAACCAATTAAAGGAACATTAATAATATAAAAAAAAAGTTGAAAATCAAACAGGTCAACCGAACATTATAGTTTGAAGTTGAGCAAGAAAAATATTTACACTCAAAGCATTGTGAATGTGTGTTACATACGAGGGTCGTTTGAAAAGTCCGTGCAAAGTCCGAGAGATGGCACAACTGGCGTGTATCAAGTTTAAATGTAATTGGTGCATTTTTTGGAACAACACACACCAACTTTCAGCTAGATTGGTCTATTTCTTTCTGTTTGGCATTCTTTTGAATCAAGGAAGGGGAGAGTTTTTCCAAAATTGATGAAAAAAAAATTCATGAGTTGATAAAACATTACTTTATGAAAGGCAAAACGCCTCAAAAGACTAAAAAGAAGATTGATAAACGTCATACGGACTCTGCACCTTCGATTAGAACAATTTACAAGTGGATTCAAAATTTTCAAAGTGGTTATATGGGTAAAAGTGACGCTGAACGTTGTAGATGCCATGTCTAGAAACAATTAATTAAATCCATGATAAGGTAATGGATAATGGAGAAATGAAGGTGCATTAGATTGCTAGTGCTCTGGGCATTTCAAGTTAGAACCCTATTTCCATTGATTTTGCAACCACAACTGTTGATGTGTGAGATAGTGCATTGTCGTAATGAAAAATTATATTTTTGTGGGCCAATCCTGGTTTTTTTTTTCTCGCAGCTCGTTTTTCAAACCGTCCAATAACGATGAATAATATTTACTAGTATTTGATTGATTCTTTTCTGGATAGTTCATGAAGATTATTCTTTGTGAATCCAAAAGGCAGTCGTCATAATCTTTCAAGCCGATTCCTCGATTTAAACGAATGCTTAACAGAAATAAATAGACTGATCTGGATGAAAGTTTGCATGTGTACTTCCAAGATATATTACTAACTAAAAACAACCTCAATACAAGACAGTATTCTCATCTTTCGACTTTTCCCGGACTTTACAAACGATCCTTGTACTCATATAATGAATCATTTATGAGTTTTATATGTACACTATAGTACATCTCCCACAGACCCATAAGTTGTTCAAATATTATTATTGAACCACTTTGCCCCCACCTACTTAATGTCAAATAGAGATTAAAGCATATATGACTACATACATCGTTATATATTCATATAATAAAACGAAATGCATACATATTTACAAAATTACTTTTTTTTTCACAGGACAGAGCCATGTCAAGTTATCAAGGATATAATATGTACATCATCAAATCAAGGAAATGACAATAAAGAGCTACATAGAGTGAATGAGAAAATCCCTATTTTCTATCCATAAGCCCTCATAATCTACTGTTCAAATAATAATTTGTATTTGAGATTAATGCAAGAGATTAAAAGTGAGCGAATGGTTTATGTACTGTGCGATGTAGATACAATGTACACAAAACACTTTATTTGATGACTTGATAATATAATGTAGGAGCAGTAGTACATGTCATTGCCCAGAGTAATTAGGCGTCGATTAAAAGACAAATTTTGCTATAATAGTAATATAGAAAATAACTCTTCAACACAATGTCATTGTTAATCTCTGTTTTTCATGAGCACACGTAACTATTCAATACTTATATCAATCAAATTAGTAATGAGAGTTTATTAAAAAAAATTATTATGTTTGGATGAATCATGAGTACTTTAATCAATAGAACGCTCACTAACAAAAACAAACAAAATTTATTTTAACATAAAGAGTGGCCCACAAAACTTTTTTTTTAATATTGCTATAAAAAAAAGACAGATGGATATTTTTAATATTTTTTATTTTATTTGAAAGCCTCAACATTTTGGTTAATAATAAAACACCACTTTATTCATATGACTGCCGTCACTGGCCTTACAGTAGCCCATTCTATCGACCCAATTTTTCAATACATTTTCGATTGTGTGAGCTTCAATAGCTGCAATGGTGACTCCAATTTCGTGTTTCAAATCGTCAATCGTCTCTGGATGGTTGGCGTAACATTTATCCTTGACGGTTCGCCACAAAAAATTGTCCAACGGAGTCAAATCCCAGCTACGAGGTGGCCCGTTGACGTTACGTTTCGGCTTATGATGCGATTGTCGACGACAGTGCGCAAAAGATCCACTGTAACGTTGGAGGTGTGGCTCGTAGCGCCATCTTGTTGGAACCAAATGTCGTCGATGTCTTCCTTTTCCATTTGGGGATACTAAAAATCTTCCAACATGACCCAATCGCGCTCACCATTTACCGTAACGGCAGCTCCTTGCTTGTTTTTTCGTTTTCGGAAACAGCAGCAATGTTTTCGATTGAGCGCACTGGAGGAAGATGGGACACGTTGTTTTATCCATTAACGAATCATTTTCGCGCACACGCTTCACAAATTTATCCACAAACTGCCTGAAAGGCACTTTATTTCGACCGACGTAATTTTCATGCAGTTTCGTTTGAAGACTCTCCATTTTGGAAGTAAGTCTTCAGTATTTCCCAATTTTTTCGTGCGTAAACTTAACCATTTCGTAAACCAGAGACCTTTTACAAAATATTAGAAACAATCAGAATGTTACTACAGCTGTCAGACGTCAAAAAAGTGGTAGTTCAAAATACAACCACTAGATGGGCCACCCGTTACCAGTGTTTATATTATGTCAAATAAAAACTTATGAATGTTTTTTTGCTAGATGTCGTTAGTGAGCCATATATCACGATAGATTCACTGCCTCAAAAAAATATATTAACCGTATACTTAATAAAAAGTCCATATACAGTTTTTCTGTTTAGTAAAGCCAGTCTTATGAAAAAGAAAAAATGTAAAAAAAAATCAATATCACTTACGACTAAGGTGAAAAGGTGGAGCAGGCAGCAAAAAAAATGTGCCGTTTATGGAAACAATAAAGTATTGAATGCAATAGCAAAGCAGTTGTTCCAACGATTCCGTTTTGTTAATATGGACTTCGAAGATGAGGCGTGGTCTCCTAAGTCAACCATCAAAAATGTAAATAAAATAACAGAAATCTTACAGTTTGACCAGCAAGTTAATTTTATTTATTAATTTTAATTTTTTGTCAAAATATAGGAAGCACACTTCATTTTTTGACCCAAAGGGGTCATCTAAAGAAAAAAAGAAATATGGCCAAAGCAATTAACAGTTCGGAAAGGCCCATTAATCTATCAAATATACCATATAAGAGAAAAACCCATGAGTCCTGCAGTTATAAAAAACGCACTCCCATATTGATCCTAGGCCTGAAACAGTCCGTGAAAGCATCCCCTAGGACTACAATTTTTTACTTTACCGATTCATTAATTTAAATCTGAAGATATACTGAAAATCCACATGAATTATTATATGATATATATAAGAGACCAATAAGAAAAAGAAACAGTACGCCTGTTGAACTTGCAAACGTCTGCAATATTTTATTAATACGACTACATTTTTATTTCTTAAATTCAAAGTATTTAAATGATTTGTCTCGCACAAGTCTTTTTTTTTATTAAGTGAAACATTAAGCAACAAATTATAAATTATATCATTAGGATATGAATCTGTTCCCAAACACAAAAAAAACAATTGTGTCATAATGACAAAAAATACCTTCAAAGATACGGGTACTTCTAATTAATTGAATCATAAAATAAATTCCGATATTAAAATATTTTTATATCAACCGGTGTCTAGAACACATCATCGGAATCCAAGAGAATAACTTGTTAACTAGCATCATAGTTCAACAGTTGAAAAGTGTTATAATATTACCTAATTAACATATTATTTTGAGTTTTTTTTATTTTCCTGTATTGGACAAAAGGTTCAGAGAAATAATGGAGATTTATTTGGGGATGAGAACATGGGGGAATACTTAATTAAAAGCAATTGAAAAATAAATTAAATCTTAGTCAGTTGTGGTTTAACCCTTCAAATTTCAGTTCTAATAATGAATGAACTGAAATTTGCCTTTTGAAACCGTAACTTCAGACTCAGATCGGACTTAGTATTAATTTATGAAAATGAGCAAATTAAATTTTAACTCTACCTTTCTAGTGACGAGATATCTTGGTAGTATTTTAATAAAATTAATATTAAAATTGGCTGCCGATTGGTATCCGAAATATTTCGATAGGCAACAATTTCTTTTTCTTCAAAATGAAAAATATGGAATATATTCTTTTGTATCACTTGAGAGAAGGAACTTTAATTAAACATTTGAAATCCAACAAACTTACTTTATGAAACTTTTGAAATTCAACAACATAACTTTAAAATCGCTACTTCTTAATCCCTTTTAGAGAATATCGTTAGAGAAGTAAAAAAACGCCCTTTCAAGACTGAAACTTTACAGACATAACTTTTTCATTAAAATACAACAGAAGATCGAATGAACAGGTCACCTTAAAAATTGGACACCCTAGTATTTCAATACTCCCCCCTCCCCCCTATTAACTTAAATTGAAAACTCAGAATTGGAAAGAGTCAATACGTTCACCTAAAGTCTGACTCGTGAATAACTACTAAGTAACTTTATAAGCCCGTTGATGATAGCAAATTTATTTTGTATTGAAAAAAAACCCCATGTTTTTCACATATACATATAAAAGATAAAAAAAAGTGCTCTTATTTGAGCAGATGGTGGGTCTTAAAAAATCAGCAGTTAAATCGACTAATTCATGTTGTATTTTTTCTCCCTCCTTGTCTCTCCATTATCCATTGAGGTTGAAAGGTTTTGTTAAAGTAGACAAAAAAGGTATTTTTATCATTAGCTAATCATCAAATAATGTTTTTAATCATCACAGGGAGAATATACTAAGCACAATGTTCATAGTATATGGGAACCAACGCTGCTTCAGGAGGGAAAGTTTGGGCTATCAATGACAATGATTTTTATCTATAAAGTAAAATAAAAGTAGATCTATATAAGTTTAACAAACATTTATTTTATTGTGTTGATGATGAGATAACTTTGTTCAAGTAAAGTATTTAATATGTTTGGAAAAGTATGTAGACTGATGGATTTAACGCTGATTGATTTGATATAATAATAGACTTATAAGATGGTTACAAAGTAGGTATATAAAGACTTGTAACATGGGATTAGTTAATAAAATACACTTTTAAGTTTACAAAAAAAACATAAATATACATTTTAAAATAAGTAATATTACATTTAAGCTATCATTGTTGCTACAAGTATGATTAACATACACTGGAAGTCGGATAACTCGAACTTCAAGATGTCTTGCACCGATTGTAGGTTTTTTTAATTATTATTATTGAAATTAGGTAGGCAGGTGTGTAATTCAACTTTGGAACCAGGTATTTTCATACCTAGTAGTAATTAATAGTAATATAACCTTAATTACAAAGAACTATCATCACTAGAGTGGTTTGTTATTCAACTGTTTTCACATTTCGATTACAGAAAAGCTGTGATTTGGTAAGAAAATAGGCTATACAAAATGTAATTGCTCAAAAAAGTCATCGTTAGGTAGCAAACTCGTTCATAGTTTAAAAGGAAATCAAAGTTATTTTTTCTTGTGTCAATAAAAATTAAAATACAGCACTACTCTTTATTTTATATAACAAATATTTTTTTCTTAGGCTACCCAGTGAGCAAAAAAAAGAGATTAACATAGTAAAAATATGATCTCTTTTTTCTGTAAATTTAAAAACAAATAAAATTTTTTCTATTTTTTGTTCCATAAAATATTACTTTTCTAAAATTGTCTAAAACTACTTTTTATAGGTTAAGAAATTCTAAATCAAAATTATTTATGTAAAAAAATATAAAAGTCTTTATAATATTAACCTTTGCTAAGTTTTTGTCTATGTTTGATCGAGATGTGCGACCTAAAGATGACCTCGTATGACAAAACAATTTTGTATTGGTCATTTTTATACAATATTTCAACTTTTCTCGCCATCCATAATCGAAATTCAAAAAAAGTTGAAAGATAAGTCGCCCTTTTCTGTACGTTTTTCCTTCAAAGATAACATAAAGGCCCAAAATCATCTGATGGTTTCTCCATAATTTCTAAAATATTTATATTTATTTCATAATATTAAAATTAGTGTTCTATTGGGCTAGGACTGATTTCCTTACAAGTCTTTTTTATATGGATACTATCCTTTTTGCAATTCAACGGTCCAAAGGATTGATACATCTGTTCTTTAGTCCTACAGGTATAGATAATTTTCCTTACTCCAAGTTAGTATTTAACTACATAAAAACGAAGAAAATTATGAATGATAGCTAAAACCTACAATTATAAGTTCTAGCCACAAAATAATACTTTAATCTTCAGGTATCTGGTCTCTTTGAAAAAGGTCGTTTTAAACAGGTGAAATACTTCGTAACAAAGTCATTTCAGCTTTTGTAGTTTTCATAAAGGACCGACAAATTTTGTTAGGACTTGACTAATAGGACTCCAGTCCATTTAGTGCTTTTAGGCCGTTCCAACACTAATTAGAATCCTACATTGTATTTTATTTGATACCATACTATAATATTGCTTAGTAATATATTATCAAAACCGTAGCTATGATTTGTATTTTCATATGATAAGCAAAAATTTTCATTGAAATAATAAGACTACTATTATAAAGGGTGTTTCAGACAAAGTTGCTAATGTTTTAAGGCTTATAATGAAAGAACTATATGAGGCAGAAAAAGAAAGCTACATTTAATGAAATTCAATTATGTATAATGAGATCCGACTCTATATAATATCAGCCACAAGGAGCCGTAACCTTTGGAAAGACCAGGTGACCTTTTTCTGATCTTACGGATCAATTGAGTAGCCCATTGGAAAAATTACACCTTCCAATAAGACAGTGTACTAGTCTACAATTAAAAAAAGTTTAGGATATCTTTACTGCAAAATCTCTACAATTTTGTAGCTCGGATTTTTGGCCTCGTAACTTAACCCATGTGACTTCTACCTCTAGGGAAGGGTCAAGCATGAGACTTATCCTAAGTACCATTTGTCAGTGGAGCACCTGAGGAATTCCAGGATCCGTACAATGACAAAGGTGGATCTACACAAAGTCACACAGGTCTGCCAAATCTTCCAGTGTAGTATGGCCAAGGTAATCAAGAAATGTGGATCTCATTATAAATAATTGAATATCATTAAATGTAGCTTTCACATAATATAAAATTTTATGGTTATACTTCATCTAGTTTGTTCGTTATAAGCTTTTTGTACTGGTTTTACCACACCCCATCCCTAATCGAGACTATATTCAGACTATTCTAAATTTGTAAAATACATAACTTAGTATAAATATTGTTAAATTTTATAAAATATTTATTCTACTAAAATTATAAATACCTAATGGTTAAACATTAACATTCAGTGGTGTCACTAAGACCTTGTAGGGAATAGTGGATAAGATGACCAACGTCATATCGAGGACAAATAAGGATCAGCTAATGGCTGTAAATGAGACTGGATGTAGGGATATCCCGGAGGACATGGTATGCGCCAAATGTTACAGTACGGTTAAGGTATTTCGGGCGTGGTTGGAGCAAATTAATAATTCTAACAGGGATTTCAATCAGGTATTGAAGTAGGTTAAAAATTATTTTGGCTAAAAATTCACGCTTACTTTCAAAGTCCATCGTTTCGATATTATTGCTTTGATTAAAATTAAATCTTATGTATAAAATAGATTTGTGTACGAAACATTTTTTTATTCATTCTTGAAGCCAAAAAATCCTTGGTAATTGAATACCAGCTTATACCGGGTTTGGTAGCAAAACGTGGACTGAATGACTGATTTTAGAAAAATGTCAATAGTTTTATTTTTTGATTAATAATTTCGAAATTTTTTTTACAAAACTTTGAGACAGGACTTTTGTGACCATATTCACTCAATATGGCCGCCCTCAAAAGAATCATGGCGGCAGAAAGTTGATGATGAACTTTTCAGACAAACTGGTCCACTCCTTCACAATGGCAGCCTCCAGGGAGTCCAAGTTGGTGTGAGATGTCTGGTTAGTCTCCTTCTCCAAAGTGCCCCACCTTGCAAAGTCCAACGGAGTCAAAAATCAGCCAAATTGTCAGAGCAGAACTTCTGGCATTTGGCTGATATATATGAGGGTGCTCCATCTTGGATCCAAGCATAGTTGTCCTCTGGGTAAGTGGCCTTGAACCATGGCAGTATGGTGAATCTCAGTACCTAGTACAGGGAGCGGGGATCAAATTTTCGCCTACTTTAAACATTGATAACTTTAAGACGACATTATCAAATAAAAAATCGGTTACCAAATAGGAAAGCTATTCTCGTCAGCTGACGTTACGTAGTTCAGTTAGCACCATGTCGTCATCATATGAGGAGATAAAGAGCTATAAGTGGAACGAGGAGCTTTGGAGGTCAGCCGTAGTTAGCATTGGTTAATAATGGAGGTGAAATCTCCAATTCAACGATTGCTTCAACCTTAAGATTGAATTTACGGACTGTTCAGCGTATCCGTAAGAAGCTAGAGGACACCTGAGATGTTGATGCCACCATAAAGAGGGCACCCAAGGAGGAGGGCACCGGCAGGAAGGTCAGGGACACCGACTTTGTCGACAAGGTGAAGAAGATAGACGAGGATGACCCTACCAAGTCCATGAAGGCCATGGCGAGGGATCTGGCTGCCATGAGAAAACAATAAGGGACTTTAAATCTGAGGATTTAAGGTGCAGGAGCGACAAGATGCAGGTGGGCTAGATCTTGACCCAGAAGGCAAAGTACAACAGGATGATGAAGTAAACAAAATTGCTCAACAAGCTCAAGCACCCAAAGCAGCCCGGGATGCTGTGGTTTTTCTCTGATAAAAATAATTTCTGTCAAGATCAGAAGGTCAGCAACCAGAACAACAGGTGGATAGCCACCTGCACCAGCGACGTGAGGAAGGTAATGAAGACAAAGTTCCCTGCAATGGTCATGGTGTTCGGGGTAGTCAGCAGTGAAGGTCATTTTATGCCTCCCCACATGTTTGAAAGGGGCCTAAAGGTCAATACAGAGGTCTACCTGGATGTTATGGAGAAGGTGGTTCTGCCCTAGATCCAAAGGGTGGCCGGAGACAGGCCCTGGGTGTGGCAACAGGACTCAGCACCCTGCCATGTGTCCAAAATCTCCATGCAGTGGTTAACCAAGAGCTGTTATGACGTCGTAACCAAGGATTTGTGGCCTCCTAACTCTCCCAACCTTAATCCTTTGGACTATTTTGTCTGGGGCTATGTTGAGAGACATACCAACAGATATCCCCATAGCATCGAAGCCAGCCTGATAGACTCCATCAAGGAAGTATTCGGCAACATGGACAATCATATGGTAAGAATAGCCTGCAGCCGGTTCAGAGGCCGTATTGAGGCCGTTATTGATGCCAACGGCGATTATATCGAATGAATGGCTACTCTATACCTATATGCTCGTCATAGTTTTGATTTTCAATAAAAAAGTTAAAAAATGTATATTTTGTGTTGTTTTTTGTAGAAAAATATTTTGGCGACAATTTGATCCCTGTTCCCTGTAGTATGCCTTTTGGGCGATTTTCTCCCCAAGCTTTAAGAAGAAGGGAGGCATTTTCTTCCCGTCGGGTGCCACAAACCCCAGGACCATTTTTTGGGCCAGATGTTGTGTATGGAACACCACCTTGACCTCCCCTGTTGATCCTCCGAGCCAACGGTCCTTCCGATGGTTGAAGACCTGGTCCACGGTGAAAATCTTCCCGTCAGAGAAAATGTTTACTATGTATCCATTTGCCTTGATCCACGCAGGAACTTATTAATATATAGTGGTGTGGGGTCCTTGTGTGTACTGATTGCCCCCTCGTCCACGTCAAACTTGTTAGAGAGGCTCTTCATGGATTTTGTGGGTCCTCCATGATCTTCTTCTTCAGATCCCCCAGAAACTCAGAATCCCCTTTCAAGTTATGTCCCCTTCTTTTCTTGAGAGATCTTGACCACCTCGAAAATGAGGCTCCTGGAGCACTTCACCATATCTATAACTTATGCCACCTCAATTTTGGCATCCAGAAGGTCTGATATCCTATGCCATTTTGCTTCTTGCTCACTCATGATAAAAGATTTGAGAAAAGTTTATTATTGTTTACTTATGCAGAAAGGACAGGAAATTTGGAATATGCAGGAAAACGCGCAGATTCTCTCTATTTTAATTGCATAATTAGCATTTATTAACAGTCTACGTTTTGCTTCCGAACCCTGTAGAACTGAATATTTCGTTAATTTAGAACAATCCTGGATATAGTAGTCTTTCCAATTCAAATAGACTATTATCAACAGTTTATATAATATTATTTAATCCTTAATTTCAGCAATAAAGAAGCCATGTACCAGTGTTTTGTTGATTATTCAAATTTTAGATTTCTCGATTAACTTATTTCATATATGATAGAAATTTATTAAGATCAAAATAATAATGCTAATTAGCAAGTCATCTTTGCTTATTTATTGTAAACTGTAAATTGTTATTACTTGAAATGTATGAACAAACTTTCAGCCAAAAAAAAATGAATAGGTTCAAAATTACTTGTAACTATTCAATTCTTCTCAGCTTTAGAAATCTATAATATTGAATAATTGTTGGGAATTATAGATAGAAGAACACAGGATCATTGTTATTCAAGATGTTTAGAACAATGATAAGGGAAAAATAAATGCATAAATTTACAGCTGGCAACAAATAGATTGTAGATAAAACTGGGACAACACCGGAGTGGTAATCTTCCAATAATAAAAAAATAAGTAGTCAGATTTTGAGGAAATATCAAGATTTTCAACTTTTAAAATAATAAAATTAAGTAAGTCTTTTAAAATTCAAGTACCATAACACATTGTAAATTTTAAATTAAAGAGTGTCATGTTTTTTTTTATAATGAATTAGAAAAGGAATGTATCTTTGGAAATCTGTTTTTATTTGATTAATATATAAATGCTACAAAAGTGGTGAAGGTCAAGAGTAAGAAACTTAATTCTAATATGTACTAGGTAGGTTGATCTTTTTTTTAGAGCAAAGCATTGTGTTATTTCCCATCCGGAATTACATTGCTGCAAAATCACGGAGGAAGACGAAAAAAAATATTTGAAAGGAGCAACTTGAGTCAGTTGGAAAGAGGAAAGAAGATTGTAAATTTTCTTAAGGGAAAAAAAAAGGGGCCTAGGTTTGCTCTGGTCTGATGAAAAAAATTTCACCGTTGATACCACTGTGAATAAGCATAATATCTGCTACATCATAGACGAAATCCCAGACAATGCCCATTTTTGTGTCGAGGAAGGAGCAACTCAATACAAACTCTTACGTCGAACTTCTGGATGAGAAAGTGTTTCTCGATTGCTTGTTCTAATATGGGTTCCTATATTTGAAAGATTGGGAATTGCTGCTATATAGCAATTACCTCATATCATAATAATGCATATTAATATGTAGTTTTCTACTACTGACCTTGCTACTTTTGTGGCATGTATGTACATTCATGAGTGCCGTGAGAAAAGAGGAATAAAAAAGCTATTATTTTATCAATAGCTTGGTCTATTTAAAGAAGAGCAAACTAGTCATAATAAAAAAATACATAATTGTTTGCAGATGGAATTATAATATGTATTTTCCCTCTCGTTTAAACTTTGTTTTGTGACATTTTCATTACCATTACTACAGCCATATATTAATTGGTTTTCAGGTGGTGGTGGTGGTGGCTTCTCCTATGACCTATGTGGAATTAATACGTGCGTGCGTGAAAGAGGAAGGTATAATTATAGCTTAATAATAAATATAATGGTTTGTGAGTACTATGTAACAAGTTCATATTTAGAGAAGTAAAAAGTAATCCCTTTTTTAAATGTTGTTTTTTAATTAATTTATATCCCCTTCCCAATTGAAACTGTGCTTATTTGATGATCAGATTTGACAATTTCCATTATTTTAGCGACATTTACAACAATTCACCTTTCGTAGCGTAGTGCATCTTATACATTAAAATTAATGGAACGGAATCGATGAATTTAAAATGCCGTCTGATTGGTTGTTACACTATCACAACTAACATAGACATTTTCTGCTTTTTTGGCTTTAGTTTTCGCCTTGTAAAAGAAGGTGTAGTTTCTTTTTGTTTGTGTCTATCTTTGACAAGTACTCAAAAACACTGATTCAAATCATCTCAAAAGTATCTTCGAAAAGATGTTTTTTAGTAAGAAATCTTTAATTCTATTGCCGTCTAGCGTACACCTTTGTATTTGCACAACGATAACCATTACTAACACCATCTATTGGCAAAATATTTAACTCCTTTATATTCGACCAATTATTATAGAGGAACAACAATAACTGATTTTGATAAAATATTTTATAATAAAAAGGATTTGAAATTTATTTATTTCTCCTTCAAAAGTAGTAAAATTAAGATTTATCTTTAGTATTTTTTTAAAAAAATTATGCCACCGTATAAAATAGATTTGTTAGCGTCGTATTATTATAAGTACCATGTAAGAAGGTAAAAAAGGAGCATGGCCGCCCCACTTTTTGGGAATTTACTAGTATAAAATTGCAGTAAAATAAAATAATTTTTTTTTATATTAACGTTATTAGTCAAAAATTGTTAATATAATATCGTTTTTCTCGAAAACTACTGCAGCCTCCTTTTATATTGACACTTTACATATATGAAGCATAAATTGAAAAGTGATAAAAAAAATCTTGAACAAAAATTAAGAAGAAAATGAAAATTCTTCATTCTTTTAATGTGAGGATTAATTTTGATTACTTTAAATGAAATGTGGGGCTCATGCAATGAGTTAATCAGAATCATTTTTAGATAAAAATCAATAAAATTTGTCACACAGTACAAATGTAGTCTATATACTGGGTTCGGAAGCAAAACTCGGACTGTAAATAAATGCATACTATGTAATTAAAATAGAGAGGTAATAAGTAAACGTTTAATTTCGACAAGATGTTGCACCGTGCACACAAGCAACGGAAACATTGTTCTTTTACCCGAAAAGTTTCCGGACCGTGTTATCTCTCGAAGAGGTGAGCTCAATTGGCCACCGAGATCTTTAGATTTAACACCTTGCGACTTCTTCTTTTGGGGCCACGTGAAATATAAGGTCCACGCCAACAGCCCAACGTCGATTCAAGGTCCCAAATGTGGAATTAACTAAGCTATTTAGAGTTTACAAGAGCTACATTGCGATTAGGTGATGGAAAATTTCATAAAAAGGATACAATCATGTAAGCGTAACTGTTGCAGCCATTTGGTTGATATTATTTTCCATTATTAATGGTATACCTTTCTCTTTACATAAAAATAAACATCCGGTGAGTTATCTCAAAAAATGTCATGCTTCTTTGAACAACAAAATAACACCAATTATTGGAAAAACCTTTATTATATTCAAGTACCTTTGTTTACCATTTGATTTGGTTTAGTTAAAATTTAAGCATTTTTGACGAGAATAATTTGCCAAAATTGATAATTTATTTTAATCATAATTAATATATTAATTATCCTTACAAAAATTAGGACAATATTGAACAAACATTCTTGTTTGAGGTGGTGGCATTTTCGTCTAAATTGATGAGACTTCAAAATATTGGTACCAATTGAACGACATAGCTCAATGGAAAACGCCCTCGTGAGAAATTATTTCCCTCAATTCAATTTGCGTAGGTTTGTATCTCAATCATTCCTAGAGTAGGAAATATACATAATGTTATGGACTTCAAAGACAATTCCTAGTTTGTCAGATGGAGTGATTCTAATACTATAATTTACCTTCCCTTAATTGGTCCGACTCCATCAGATTATTTAAAGAACAAAAGATACCAGTAGATTATATAATTGTGAAATACAGAACCAAAGCCTTGGGCTAAAAATCAACTTGGTATTCGAATACAATTTTAATACTGTAATTTTCCCGTATGTGTAAAACCCCGAGAAATCCCGTTAAAACGAGATCCTATGAGTTAAACCATAGAATTTATTTATCAGCAGTTTTTTTGGCTATATTTTTATTGCTAAATTAGAATTATTTGTTCCTTTTTGTACCCATATTGATCAAGTAATACTTTTTTTTTCGCCCTTAGTTAGTCAAACTTAAGGAATTAAAATCGATTTATTATATATGATATGAGTAGTAATCTATTAATAAAGTCTTTAAAATGAATTATTCTTTAATTCGGGAGGGAGAGAGTTTTGGCAGAGGAAAACCTAAAAATGAGAATATGGTTCTAAAAACAGTTACTTTCTTTTTATATGTGGATTTGTTAATAGATACTTGAGACAAGATTCGGTGGAAAAGTAGGGTACCATAGTTTTTTGCTAGATATATAGAAAGATTTTGCACAAAGAGAGATTATGAAGATTAAAACTACATAGTTATTTTTATGTCTGTGGAGTTGTTGAAGGAATTTTTTCCACTCTATTTCAAGTATATGTAGATTCATTACCAGCCCTTCTTTCTTTTGGTAGTATTTACAGCAAGGTATATGAAGAGACGATATATTATTTTTACGGGAATGAACTAAAGAACACAAAACATTTTTTATATGAATATAGCGAGACAGTCAAAATATTACATAAGTAATATTAGGTTGGGGAAAAAGTGATTTACAATTTCCCACTCTTTTTCCAACTTATTATATCTTGTTCGTTATTGGTTACATCGCATCATATAATGAAGCTTTTTAAAGGGTTGAGTATGTATACTCCAACCGCTTTTTGGAAAGTACTGGGCTTGGCTGGTTTCAGTCGTGAATTAACGTGCGTCTAGTAAGGAGGTCTCATAAGAAGAAATTTGCTATATTTCTTATTTACACTACCTGAAAATGAAAAACCTGTCCAAAGCGACCAACAAAACAACAGTGGTTCGAAACATATCTTTGATGACACACCAAAAACTCTAGAATCTTGGATGGGAAGTTCTTATGCATCAACCCTACAGTCCGAACCTGACACCAAATGACAATCCCTTGTTCCTGTCTATAGCCAACTTGCTTTAGAGTACAAGTTTGGCATCAATAGAGGCCTATAAAAATTGTTTGTCCGATTTATTTGGCAATAGAGACAAGGACATCTACGACAATGGCGTTATGAAGTTGGATTATCGTTTGAAACATCTTATCAAATAGAACAATCCATACTTGGCCTAAATCGTATAATTATAATACTTCTTATTTGGCGTTAAATTAAAGCAACAATACGAAATTACTTTTTAACTCGGCCTGGTAATAATAGAAAAATAAATTAAATAACCTTTTGTTGCTTAAAAAAAAAAGGAAAAAATTGTGTGCAACCTTGTACATACAGTATTGCTTTGAATTGATCCAAAAAGCATATTTGACACGTCAAATATTTTTGCGAAAAATATCTAGATTTTAAAAGTTGATAGATTAAAAATCTGCAATTTTAAAAAAAAAGTAACATTTTTCTAAATTTTTTAATTTTAATTTTGATCGTTTGTTATTTTTACAATTAAAAAAAAATAATAATAATTTTGAGTTAGGGAATATAACGAATTACTTAAAAAAAGATTTGGAATATGTAAAGTTAACTTTAAGTATGGGTTTTTATTAAAGAAATGCAATTTTTGAGCGTTCCATTTGGGTAATACGAATATTTTTGATAATTTCTAAAAATAATAAATTAAGTTATTTAAGGTTATGCAGAACTCTGATTTAATTTAAATAAATATATATGAATTTATTTAGAAGATTTTTTTCATGGGCAACTTAAAAAAAACAAAAAAACATTGTTTATGATTCTATAGAAAAACTATCCAAAACAAAACTAGATGAAATATTAAGAAATGATCAAAAGATCAACGTAAAAAAAAACTAACTAATTCACTCTACATATATTTGAAAGATTTAAATATTTTCACAGCTTATTGTAAACAAAAAATAATAATTAATAATCAATCATAATTCTAATTAATTTATCTATTCGTCAGATTATTGAATTAATTGATACATTTTGTTTCTCAATATCGTAATTCCGTTAAAAATGCGTAATGACTCTTAAGAAATCCCTTCCGCCAAACAGAAATGAAATACATTCTTAACCTAATTTTGTTTCTTCTTTCATTAATTATGAATTGATTTCCAAAAAAAAACAACATAGAAATTATGATGTTGACATTTTGTAAAATAAAATATTTATTCATTCACAAAAAGAAATATTTTGTATATGTGGCCCGTCAAGACAAAAGCAAGCTACAGTTTCATAAAACGCGTAGCTTAATGGACAAAAGAACGCAAATGACCCATTCTAAAAGTCTTGCAACGGAGAAAATTGGTTTCTTTCATTGCTGGGGTCAAAAGTAATATTTCCACTCTCACAAGGCTCTTTCAACCCTCTTTTCTTTTTTGATAACTCTCTAGACAGATCTGTTGCATGGGCCCTTATGGACTGGAGGGGATTGAACCGGGCTGTTTTCTTTCACTCTTCTGGGTACTGTGTAGCTCTTTTTGACAGAGCCCTTCATCCTTTCCAACGTTTTGGACTTTCTGACAGCGTAGAAGGTGGTTCTGGAGACGCCCAACTGGTTGGAGTGCGCGAATGGAAATTCGTCGTTCACATTCAAGTGTCATTTTTTTTTTTTTTTGTACTTTTACGTAAGTTAGAGTGCTCAAGTTGAATTAGTTTTAATTAGTTATCCTTCATTAGTTATTGAATTAGTAAGTTTTCAGATTTCAATGTACCACTCGGTATAAGGTATAATTAACATTATAAAAAATACACATGATAGTTTTTTTAATAAAATGGTTAAATTTTACAATCAAAAACGTTACGATTTGCGTACGCATAGTATTTTGTGAGTACTTATTTATTCAGTCAAGTCGAGTCCAGTCTTAGGACCGGTCATCAGTTCTTCCGATCCTTCGAACTGTCAGTACTAGAACTGAATAAAATAAGACAAAATAAAGTTGAGTGACGTCATCCAGGACCGAACTTTATTCAACTGGATAGGACTGAAACAACATTACTTACCCACACTTTATCAAATAAAAAAAATCATGTGAATGAACTCCTTTTCTTGATTTTTTTTTCAAAATTGTTTCTATGTTGACACACCAGTTATACATATACCTTTTCTGTACACACGTTTAATTAAATATGTGACATTACCTATTGATACAATTTGTTGTCTTTATATATAAATACTACTTTAATATACCAAATATTTACTGCCCGCCCACGATGAAAAAAGCTGAATAGAAGTAGACGGAATTGTCTGCTATTTGATACACTTTCATCAATCGTCAAATAAATCCAAAGGGTATTTTTTGAGTGTTAAGTAAAAATAAATAAATAACAATCAATCTAATTTTTACACCTTATTAAACAATTAAATTCTCTGAATGAGTGGGCGGAAAAGTTTACATACAAAATGATGATCAAATAAGGCAAATATGTACCTTTAGTGCATGGAATATTAAGTGGTGCATAAGTTATTTAAAATTTGTACTTTGATGTGTCTATTGTAGATTGGTACCTAGTTATCAAATCATTTCCTTACCTCAAAAAAGGATTTAAAATATTTAAGAGTAATTTTTTAACCTATTGATTCGTTGATTAATTCCTTTTAATAAAATCCCTCCGAAAAACCTGATTTTTTACTATATATTTGTATAAAACAATATCAATGGATCACACGATATGCCCATTTACAAAATTGCATTTAATATTCTTGCCAATTCAAAAAGAATAGATATATATTTCTATGTTGACATATTTGCTAATTGCCACTAATTTCCACTATATAAGTAAAATATTTTTAAGCAATTAAATATTTGGAGTTAATTATGTGAATTTTTGATGTTTTTATTTTTCTATATACTTTTTACTTTCATAAAAACCCAAAACAGAAAAAACCTTTTACTAGGGTTACTTGGTGACTCGGTACTCCAGTGGGGATCTGACTAGTTTTTGTTCTTTTCTTTTTTTGCCGAAAGGCAAACAAAGGTAATTTTTCAAAGTAATAAATTTTATAAATCAACGGAAAACTTTAATTGAACACCAGACAATTACTCTTTAACAAAAACAAAACGACACTTGCAGGTTTAATTAAATAGCACAAAGAGGAAAGAAAAAAGAATGAGTAGCAGATCCAGAGATATAATAAGTAAATCAGATCAAGAAAAGAAGATCTTCAGCCAGTTCCGACTAAAGCTTTAAACTAAGGAACTCACTCCTACGGTTTTCTTTCAGTCAAGAAATATTATTCAGTGGTTAGTTTGACCCTAGTAAAGGCAGGAAAATGTCAATGGTAGATCTCCATACTGAGCCCATCTACCTCTAATGATGACTTGATCTTTTCACCAATCCAAACATTTGAGATGGACCTATACAGATCTGTTTAGCAAATGGACAACAAATCCGTTGTAATTTTTTTTTTTTCCTTTAATTTAAATTGTTCAAAAATAACTAAAACTTCTTAATCGTATTAACTACAAGAGATTCAGTGCCTTCCAATTACCTTATAATTGTGTAGAACCAAGACCCGATCGATTTTTTGGAGCATTAATCATCGGACATTGAAACGTATGCTCTTGAAATAGGGATCTGACTACAAGAACACAAGAAGATAAATCTGTGAATAAACCATTGTGATAAACTAACAACCCAATTTTTTGTATTTATATTAATACCTCTTATTGTTTTATTTTAGATTATGGTGAGTTTGATCCAACTAGTGTTATCTATCAGGAGAATATACTTAGTTTGATCATTTTAAAAAAAAAGTACCTCTATATTAGTAAAAAAATGATCCAACCTTTGTGATTTTTTAGGTTAGTAAAAAAATTACTAGCCCAGCTGTCTAATGACTAATTTTAACGACTGTCGAGCCTTGGGTATTAGCTTTCAATGTCAGCAAAATATTTGGACTCTTTAAAGTGGATCCTGAGGTATTACAATGGCTTTTGAAAAGAAATAGTCTTACTATGGGGCCATAACACACAACACTTCAAATGTCCCACAAGTGCTGTGTCTCAAGAAGGGTCTGCGGTTATATTTTTTGAAAAATTAACTAATGTTAAAAAAAAATTCATTGTGGCTTAATTTGACCAATTAATCTTTTTTTGCAATTTAAATCCCCCTTATTTTTCAATTTAAAAATTTTCTCTCACATAGATACTTTTTGGTAGATAAAGACAAAAATTCCATGGTTTAGGAAGGCAAAGTAAATCATTGGACACTGTATTATAATATTCCTTAACAATAATTTATTAAATGTATGGCTATTCTTTTGGATTTAGATATGATCACCAGAATCTATTTATTCAAATAATAAAATGGGCAATATATTTATGTATGTATACGACGAATTGTATTTTTGTTCTATTTGAAACGGAGCATAAAGAGGGAAAAGCTAATTACTTCATTTATTTATCAGAAAGAATCAATTATGAAATAGCCATAATGTATCATGTCAGACGAGGGAATCAACACCTGACAACAAAATAAATAGGGCATTTTTTTGTTTAGCAAAATAATGCCCTGATACTTTATTTCGAATAACTACCAAAAATAATCAACGTACCAATTAATAAGTTAGCAATGAGAATAATGACAAATAGTGGCAAGGCTACATAGTACTAATCTAGTAGTTTTCTCTTTCCTTACAAACAGGAATCTCTATAGACTACCTATTATTACTTTTATTCTTTCAGACTCTGTGAGAAAAAGCAAATTTTTCTATACTCATAGTTATCAAATCATAAATTTCATAACGTCAACCAAATCACTTGTGATATTATATATTTTTACTTATGATGGTAGGTTGAAAATTGAATGTAGCATTATAATATTGGATAAATGATGGAAAAAATCAACTGGGCATTAAGAAATTGCACTTTTTCCACACACAAAATAACCCCCCCAAAAAAAAAAAAAAAAACTATTACAAGTGATTATTGTTTTTTTTTTTTTTTGCAAAAAAAAAATATATATAATATAGTTATACCATTATTTGATGTATGTATTTAGGAGATAATTCCTATCCACGGTCAATTCAAGTATTTTAAGTTTATAAATATATTAGTGTTGAGACTCGGTCCAAGATCCAATTATTTTTATATTTGGTCTGAAGTTATTTTTTCTATATCAATTTTCATCGATATTTCGATCCAGATCGTGGACTAAAACTTAATCATTTCTAAATCGTACATCAATATTTTCGGTCTTAATAAATAGACAATTTTTTTTTTTTTTTTGTCTAAATCTATGGACCAATTTTTTCCCTATCCTGATTTATGTTTTGTACGAATGGGGTTCATGTAATGGCGATGTAACTATATGGGTCAAGGGGACAATACCTTTCTCTTCCCCCCCCCTTTTTTTTTTGAGTTATTATTTATGGCAAAAAAATTCTTAGTCACCAGGATTACGACAAAAGTTAGGGATTAATTTTGTTCAAACTTTGTACAAATATTATATATAATCACAGTAAGAAAATATAAAAATTTGACAGGTAAAAGTTTAAGGTTTTGGAGTCTACTGAGTGTCCATTCTAATGTTGATAGATTAAAAAAAATTAAAAAATCTTGGAAACTATTTGCAATTTATTTTTTATCAGAAACAAAATTTGTTGAAATCTTATCTCTTCCAAAAAATTACCCAAAAAACGGATCTCAAAAAGGTTATAACTTTTAGTTTAGTCAGTGAGTTTTTTGTCAGATTGGCCATCAATAAAAAAACTGAATCAGGCTATGGAAAGTCCGCCCCAATGAAAAATTCTAGTCTCTCCCCTCCACATCATAATTTGTCCCCCACTTGAAAATACATTACCATGGAGGTGTGCAACATATTAAACTTCATATGACATTATTGAAGGTTTATGTTTACAACTTTAAAACATGACTGACGTCATCAAATATATAGAATCAGTCTACGAAGGTGATATTATATGTTTCCAACCTCAACGTAAACTTGTTAGCACTCGTAAATAAGAATCTAGTCAAATATATCTAGCATCTGTTGACAGACACTCACCAAAGTTTCATTCATTTTAATGGAACAGTAATTATATAATAGTCGTTAGAGTAAGTTGATGTGAGTATTCTAGTGAAAATCGAGAAAATCGAGTATTAACCTGTCTTTGTATATATGTTTTCAAAAATGGTTATTGAGCATATTTTGATAGTAAATTACTAAAGTTTCAGGCATTTGGACATTTATTGACAGCTCGGTAATCGATTTTGTTCATTTTATTTTAGCTTTTTTTTTACTTATGCTACCATTTTCACGTTGAGATTGTACACTTTTCAGACGACAATCGTAGACCCAAATTTAAATGAAAGCAAATTTTTCTATGTGACAGGTCCTTACTGAACTTTTAGAGGACGGAATTAGTTCCGTCCTATAAAAAGATATAACTGTCTCAAACTGGTCTATATTTTTTAGTACGAAACCCAACACTAATATTTTATATACTTATGAAAGTATGAGCAGGGGGAGGGGGGGAGTATCAATAATAAAAATAATAATAATACCCTCCATGTATGCTCAATAATATAGACATACCTTTGTAGGATCATACATAATATATTGTTAGTTAGTTGGCCACTAACAAGAAGCCAAAAAAACACGTTTTACGCATGGTTAATCACTATTTTGATGAAAAAGAAAACTCAAAATAGTCTATTGAGTCTATTTAATTAAGTGAAAAATAAATATGAACTATGTTGTGTCTACCATATACATATTAGCTTGCATATAGTTAGATATCAACTATTCATAGGTAAGCTCTATATGTGGCCCATCAAGACAAAAGCAAACTAGAATGATTTTTCTAAAAATTGAGGGTGGATTGCATTCGTATTCTCATTTGATTACGAGCACAAATTACTTTGGCAAATTATTCTTATTAATGTTTCGGGTATATGTAAATTGTTTTACATGTATCACAAATTGATACGCTAAATTTGAAAGGACAATTTAGGGCTAATATAAGCAATGTATCAAACGGCGTTATCTCTCTAACATAAACTGATAAATGTTGTCAGCAGTCGATTTAATTACTTGTTTTAATTACCTTAACACGTTTTTAACGTTGATTTCACGACTTCAAATTAACTCTGATTAACCTCTTAAACAAGTATTAAATTTTAGGAAAAATTTCATAATTGGTGAAAATTTGATAATATTCAACTGATTAGGGACCTTTTTTCAGGAAGCAAAACACTATAAAGGTAACAATGTGAATCAGGACCCGTGTTTAAATTTTTATTTGGGAGGGGTTTTAATATTTTGATTGCAATTTTCCGATGGATATCTCATCTTCTCCTGTCCTGTTTATTTCAGTTACTTTTTTGGGTCTATTTCCGAGTTTATATCAATATTTTGTTTAGTAACATTTTTATTTCTAAAAAGTAATTTTTCAGAAAAAACATTAATTAATTGATTTTTAAAGACCTTCATTTCTATTCTAAAGTCACTATCGTAGACGTGATCTACAGGATTGATCTAATCTTGTCCTACATATTTAAGGATTTTTACTTTTGCAAGACTAAAATTTAAAAGAGAAAATTTTGGAGGACATTTATTTTACAAAAATCGGATCCACTTTTAAAAAATATGTGAGCCCTCATCTATAATAATTAACACATTAGTTTGCATACACCATTCGTAGACCTTGACTATGTAGTATGACTTGAGCTTAGTTCACTCCTTCTTGATGGAAGCCTCTTGAGACTGGACACTCCTATGAAGAGTATAACACATTCTCTTCTCCGGACGCGCCTAGATAGAGCAGTTCAAGGGGTTCGAGTTTAGAGAGGAGAGTAGGCACATGTTGAGGTCCCAAAAGTTTGGAAATTTGTGTCTCATGAATGTCAGGTCTTAGCAGGGTGATGACATATAGCTCCGTCTTGAGTGAAAAAAAGCTTGCTCTGTTCAGAGATAAAATGTCTTCCTGTCCTCCTTCGTGACTCTACACCAATGTTATTCCGGATTGAAATAATAAAATGTGCACCACTAGATAAGATCAACCCTGTACATATTTTTATTTCCTATAAAAGAGAAAATTACATAGATAATTCCTTATATTTAATATTAATAGGATCTCAAAATTTCCGGGGATTTCATGCTCAAAAATTTCCTTGCCGGAATCCTGCTCAATGACAATTTTCTGATGAGAAATGAGAAACTCCAATATACGAGTAAAAAAACAAATACTATACAACAACAATAAAAGATATACGTATTTCACGAAAACAAAAATTGAATAAAAATAAATCTAATCTCTTTTCCTTAATACGTGTAAAAGATACGATTATACAATCATCGAAAGTGCATCAATTATGTCTTTGTATATGTCAATAGGACACACACAATAAACTGGAGATAAAATAAGTTTTTTTTCTTCATCATAGCCTGTAAGGATTTAATTCTTCCATGAATATACCAACTAATGTACTATCATCACAAATATACATAAATAAGAAATAGATACTCGAGTTAGATTCGAGTAAAACTTGAACTCGAAAACAAGACCAGAAAATACACAACATTTAACGACAAAGTTAGAAAAAATATAGTTTGTTTTTTTTGTTTTTTCATAGGAATTATTTGTGGAGTCAAATACCATAGGATGTAATTACGAACCCCGGTACTTCATATTTTACAGGTATATATGATAACGAAATTTGGCATGATTTTTTTGTCGTGAAATATACGAATACATATCAACGTTTCACCTAGCAGCCAAAACACCTTCATGGAGTAAATAGCAGAATATTTCAAGCCTATTACATTTTCAGATGCAGAACACAGGTGATCTGTTGTGATAATTTGACATAAAGATGACAGGGATCAACAGGAGAAGGGATGCAGAGTTGAGAAAGACCCTGGTGAGGATTAAGGATCCCAGGGGGTTGATAAAGTAGAATGAGGCGCCCAAGTAAAGCAGTACCCTCCTACCTTCTCTGCCTTGAATCTGATTGATTATTTTGTCAACAGTTACCTTAAGTCAGAGGTAAACAGAAGTCATCACTCAACCAAGAAGTCCCTGATCGACTTCATCATCCTATATTGTAAGAATTTAGATTGGGCTCTATGAGATCAATGGGTGGCATATTAGGAGAAATAGGTTATGCATGATTGTATTTACTGTTCAGTTTTTGTTTTTCGAATAAATCTTTAAAAACAATCATTTTATGTTAATTTAAAGTAGATAAATCAAAAGCACTGTTTTTGTTGAAGAGTTGTATAACATATGTTTTGCTGTTATATAAAAATAAAAGAAATCAAAAATGAGCTTGTTAATCCTAAAAGTTTGATGAATGTTTTGAAAGATAGCAGCATAGTCCTCATTTTTTTTACAACATAAGCAGCAAGTAGTCGTGAGATGTTGGAAATGAACACAAATCTAATTCATCATACATCAACGACTTGTTTACGAAAATTAGTCGGATGTCAATCCTCAATTCTACTCTGAGTCCAATAAGGACTTATACATATAACCCACGAGGAACCCCTCATTGTTACTCTCTGTCTTTAATAATCAAACCCATTAGTTATTACTTTATATTTAAATGCTCCCATCTTCATAATTAAATAATAAAAAATCATATTTGGGGTGTAACTGCAAAAAAGTTTCCCCACTTTTTAGGTCATACTTTCTAAAAAACTATAAATACGTGAAATTTAACTCATATAAATATTTACATCCGTGAAAATCTATGAAGACTCTTTTGATAGCCCAAAATGAAATGAACTTTCTCATTTTTGGTTTGTAATGTTTTAATGCAAATGATTTCCCATTAATCCTAATTAACATTTTTGTAACTTTTATGAATACAGAACAAGAATATTAACTATTTTCTCAAGCCAGAATGTTGTAGTATACTGTCATCCTCAGCCAACTATACAATCCTACAGAGAAAGTATAGCATTATTTTAATCCCGCCAGGCAGAACTGAAGAAAAAAAATAGACAATCTAAGAATATTGAGTATGCGATAGCTCGATAGGTGATATATAGTGTTTTTTCTCTTATATTTGTAAGATTTAAACTTTTTAAGTCACAAAATTGGGCGTGCTTACATATTTTTTCAATGAAGACAGCGTCTATATATACCTCGTATCATAATATCGATAGCTAGCCAAATTATGGGCTTTAATTGTAAGTAGCCTTTTAGATAAGGAGAGTAAAATGTCAGTAGTCCCGTTGAAAAAGTAAATAGCCTGGGAACGTTGGTATAATGATTTCGCAAAGGGCAGATAAATGGGTATTCTAAAAGAACTCGAATTCGACCAAACTCTCAAGTTCAAACTCGAAAAAATTTGACTCGAGTCTAAAACTATTACTATAGGAGATATTTATGTACTGCATATATACCCACAAATAATCGTTCACTCGTTCGTATATTAAGTATAAGGACTTAATAAAAAAGCGACTTTGACCTGGATTAATTCCATCTCTTTAGATGGGCATCCATGTGTCTTATGCATAACCATTCAGGGGCACTTATCTACCTATAACATAAATACACAAATAAGTGAACCATTTAACCTATAATATCCATGACAGTATATATATGTAGGTGATTAAAAAAAACAAGTATATTAGTTAGATCTTTCTGAGTCCCGATTGCATACACTCAACTTAAATTTAAAATATTACATAATTATCGCTATAAATTTGAGCAGACTTGAGTTTAAGTCAAATTTATACAACTAGGCCTTAGTGTTGCAACTTGGTATGGAAGTTATGAACCCGTTCCAGACATATACAAAGTAGGCAGAAATACTTAAAAAATATCAAGGAATGGATTCACAACCATAAATTTATTATATATTACACTTTTGAAATGATAATTTACTAATTGAGAGTTGAATACCTACTAGTTGAGATATTTAAAGTATTTTTCTACTCCTGCAGTGTCAGTGTCGAGACATCCTCGAATTGGGAGTAAGCTGAGACAATCTCCTCCATGGATGGGACCTCCCGTGTCTGATGGCAGACTTTATGGAAAAAATTATGTTGTAATTGGTGCTGCTGGACTTGCCCTACGCGGTACTTCACATATAATAATTCAGACGGTTGAGGTTGGAAGATGGTGAAGAACCAGGTCTTGAAGTCTCAAGCACAGAAATGTGCAAATTTGGAATTGAGAAAGAGTGGCAATGATGAGCAATCATGAAAACTCTTTTTACTATTTTTTGTGATTGAAAAAGTAGAATTCCATTAGAAAATTTGGCAAAATATATAAATATTTGTTCATGGCGGATTCTTCAATAAGTTCGGTTTTTGCAATGATACTTATTTCAATTATAGATTCTTTAGCAATATAGTTCACAATATATAAATGTTATAAAGGGGTTGGCATACCCCTTGGGGTACTTTGAGGAAACTCAGGTGTACTTGAGATTTTGAAAGAATATTTTACAAGTGGTACATAACTCAGGGTCATCTACAAAGGGTGGGCTGGAGGGGGATGTAACACCCAAAATTAAGGAATAAATGTTTATTTTAATAGAAAGTTAAATGTTTGATTTTTTTTTTTTTAATTTAAATTGATTTTCTATGAATAACTATTGATTTTTAAATTTTTCTCCAATTAATTTAGTAATTTTTTTTTTTTTGAAAATATTTAATTAAATTTTCCGTCAATAGTTATGGATTTTTTCATTTATCCACAAAGAATTAAGTATTTAAAGTTTGTTTTTAAAAAATTTATTATTGGAAATTTTATTTCAAAAATGTAATAATTGAAATTTTTCGACAAAAATTTATTTTTTTGTAAATCGCTGAAGATGTTGACTTTTTTAGTACAACAAAACTTAATTATTTAAAAATAAATTTGGATGTTTGAAATCTTTGAAGAATAGCTATGGATTTTTGAAATTTTGTCGAATTAATTTAGTAATTCTTTTTTTTCAAAAAATATACTTTAATTTTCTTTGAATAGCTATGAATTTTTAAATTTTTCTGAAAAAATTTGGTATCTGAAGCTGTCTTTTTTTTCCAAAAAGTTAGTATTTAAATTTTTTTTTACAAAAAATTTAATAATTGAAATTATTTGGAGAAAATTTTTATTTTTTGTGAAGAGCTGTGGATTTTGATTTTTTTTTTTTCCAAAAAACTTAATTTTTTGAGAATATCTATGAATGTGTGATATTTTTGAGAATACCTATTTATTTTTGAAAATTTTTTGTAAATAGCTGTAGATTTCTAAATTTATTTTTTTTTTTAAAAAATCCCCCCTCCCCCCCCCAACAAAAAAAATAGAATCCGGCGGACGCATCTGTCATTGAAAAAAACTAAACTTTATCACTAAAAAAAGTTTGAGAATCCCTGGATTATAGCATCAATTAAAATCAATTTGTTCCGTTGGACATCAAACTGTCAGTGTTTATTATTATTAGGATGCAAAATAGCCTTTTGAGGTAAACTATGTACATATAATAACAACAGTAGCTGTAGAAAAATTAACAATACCGCAGGAACCTCCATCTTATTTTGTATCATTCCTCTCTATTATTCCTTGTGAGCAAGGAATTTTTCATTTTTGTATTTATTTATTATTATTATTCGTTAAACTATTTGACAAAGAGTAAATTATATATACAATAGAAATTTTGACGACTCAATTTGAAGGATAATTAAGAAAGAAATTTGTCAGGAGAGTTATTGTTGATACATACATTTGAAGGTAGATGAGAGAAAATATTTGTTTTCATTTTTAGTATGAATGAAATTATGTAGTATAGTATTGTAGAGTTGTTCATTCAAAAGTACTTTTGATATTATGTAAATAAAAGAAACCAATAAATGATATGGTAACCCTGACAATTTGATGAATGTTATGAGGGATAAGAGGGATTGGGAATAAGGAAATAAACACAAATCCTGCTCTGTAACTTGGAAGGACATAGATATGAATTAGTTCGATGTCGATCCTCAATTCTTTTTCGTATACAACAAGGACTAACCTAACACTTAGAACTTCTCCAAAAATCTTCAGTGTGAATTTTCATCTTTCATGAGTAAAGATGCTGTGGTTGCTTGATACTTTGCAAAATAAAAACACTCCACAGATTGCCATCTACAAAAGAACTTGCACGCGAGAAAGTACATAGAATTAACAACTCTTTTTAATTTTAATAAAAAGTGAGATATAGTTGGAGTTGTAAATTCTAAGTATTTTTAGTGTGGACACAAAATTGAAACTGAAAAATGACATGGTAATCAAAGCAACAGAAAGAATGTTTAGCCGGAGAGCAGATTTTAGATTAAAGAAATATACAGAAATACAGCTCCGTATTTGAGAAGAATATAGGTAGGAATTACTTTAATTTCAATTATTTTCAGGCAGCTCAAAAAGGACTCCCCAACAAATGTTCTCTGTTACCCTCCATCTTTTATGAGCACAAACACTCTGGGTTGTTTTATACAAAACACTGCACAAATCTACAAAAAAACTTTTATGATCTCACAGGTGACGATATCGTTGAAACCAAAAATACTGCCCTGATATTGAGCCCATTTGCAACAAAACAAATAATCGAAATAAACACGAATCTTGCTTGTAAATGGGATGCAAAATTACAATGTTGATCCTACAAAAAAACTTTTAGTGGAGAAAAGCTAATATTTTTTTTTATTTGAATAAGATGTTAATTTTAAATACTTTGGAAAAGTACAAAAGAAACAAAAATTCAACAAAACCCTGATAATTGGAATAATATAATTGAGGAATGATATTACATTTTGCAAAAAATTATTATTAATAGAATGAAATAAACACGAATCTTGCTCCGTAAATGGGAAAAGTTAAAATTACAATGTTGATCCTCAATTATCAGTGGAAACCGAAGCTAATATGTTTTTGTTGTTATTTGTGGGGAGGAATCATTGGTTTTTTTTAAATTTTTTTGAAAAAAAACTTACAAAAATCTATTTATACAATTAAAATCTATAAAAAAATTTCAAGTCTAATTTTATAGGAAAAATCAAACGAAATTTAATTTTCTTGTCTGAAAAAACATTTAAAAAGACATTTCAAAAGGTAAGATTCTGGGTACAAAATGCCAAAATCTCGAACATTTATTTATTTCTTATAAACCAATTTTTTGTTTGTACAAAAAAATATAAAACCTCAATGATTTTGGGTCAAGATTACAGTGGACACTGCACAATTGACCAAACTTGAAAATTTAAATTTTGGAAACACATTTAAAAAAAAAATTTTTAAAACAACTCAATTGCTGTTTACAGAAATTTTATTTGTCATATCCCATTCATCAACAGCCGTAATAAACTTGGTCAACAATACTTATAAAATATGAACGAATCATATGCTTTTCTACTATGGACGCAACTTTTTTTTTTTCACTACCCCCAGTTTTGGAGCTGTCTCAATTATAAGAGTTGAAATAGAACTTCGACCTTATTTGAGCGCATGCAAAAGTGTATAAATCATGCTGGAACAAACATTCTAACAGAATACATCATTTTTTCGAACGTTTACTAATAAAAATCAAAAAAATTCAAAACACTAAAACTTTTATTTAAAACAAATTTTAACATACACTAAAAATACCATTTTTGTTGATAAATATTTATATTTTACACCTATTAGGCCAGAAATATATAAGTTTGACATGCTACATATATCGAACGTAAGACATCCATTTTTGTTCTTTAAGTGACACAAAAAAAGGATTCAAAACAGTCTCCTTGTATGACGAATCTACACAAACAATGCAATAACAATTTCCTTGATTAATATAAATTAACCAGAAAGTAAGTTTAAACAATACTTTTAAAGCATTTAGTTCGAAAAAAATAATTTTTCGAGGTCAAAGTCTTCCATGTAAATTCCATCTCCCCTCGAAAGCCTCCTCGTTAAAGTTGTATGTTTGGTTTCTATCAGATTTAGGACCGCCTCATCTTGGGTTGTGTTAATGACCTCTTTTAATCTCTAAAAATCGTTTCCACTTTCCTCAACATGTCCCGAAACTTATAACCCGTACTGGCGTTCACACTGAGCCTCTCGGCGATCTTTTTGAGCTTATCACGTGCTTTGATCCACTCTGCAATTTTTGTGCGAAGAACCTCCATTTTGTATCGTTTTAGCAAACAGCTTGTAACTTTTGTTTACATTAAGTTTGAGACAAAATATTTGAAATAAATTCACGCAACTTTTGAAAAAAAAAATGAAATCAGTATCTTGACTCTAAACTGAGGTATAAGTCTGTAAAGTCACATCCCTCTACTGCAAAAGTTTTATTATACTATTCACAAAGAATAAGTTGAAACGATACTTATGGGTATTAGTAGTTATAAATGGAGTCTTATATTTCCATGATACAACCCCCCCCCTCCTACTGTATTCATTTTATAGTTAGTAGATACATGCTTTTTGAAGTGTACAAAATTATCTTTAAACGTATATATGTAATATAATAATTACGTTTTCCGGCCTTCCTATTAGAAATCATTCAATTAAATCATCAATTTGTACCGTCAATTAATTTTTCAATGCGTTTTCAATGTATGTACAATGTAAACATTGATATTCATATCTTATTGAAAACCTTACAGTAAATTAGACACATTACATTTGTATTGGTTGATGAATTATCATCCATTTCTATCATCAAATTGGTATTTTTAACCTTTTGGAGACTCTTGAAAGTGTACTTAAAGTAGCCAAATTTGATAATCACAATCAAAGAACAAGAATGTGCACTCGGCACCTCCGCTTATTGTCAAATTAAGTTATCTATCTCCATTTATTCCAAAGATATGGTCGATTATGCATTTTTTACGTTATGTGTTCCCTTGACCTTTGACCTTAACATTTATAAATTTGAGAATCTCTTATATGAGCCTTATAACATCCTTGGTTCACGTTTGATCAAATCCTGGGGACTAACAAAAATACAAACTAATACATAACCTTCATTCAACTACATTGGCCGAGGTTATAAGAAATTGTTAGTTGTTTTTTTAATGGTCATATTGGCTCCATTTAAGTCATTTAAATCAAAAAGGTTTTAAACTATATTTAAAACACTTTAGTATCTTAACTCGTTAAACATATTTGCATACTAACTCTAAAGATATATATAATCTGTCGATTATTAGCCTGTATTTACAGGATAAGGAATCAGTGGACGAAAATATGTTTTCGTGTATAAATTGAATATGAACTTACTTTACACTTTTGTCAAAATGATCAAGTTATAATTTAAATACGACATCCTTTTCTCGGATTACATGGCAGAGAAAAAGAGGCTGTAGGGCAGAGGTAGCACGGAAAACATGTCTACGAGGCCATGTTGGTAGACAAAATAACTCCCTTTCTTCAGGATACAGTTATGTGATACCCATAATAACCAAGATGGGCACCCTCTCACACAGAAAAAAGTGTGCAGGACTCGTAAAAAGCAAAGTTCAAGGGCTTTTTGGGGAAATAATATGTGGCCTCTTAGCAGCCATGACCTGAATCCCGTGGACTTTTCTATATGATCAATTTTTCAATCTAAGGCTACCCTACCACCCTACAAACTATACTCTGAAGTGTGCCCTCATCCCGGAATGGGACAAAATCTCTCAAGAAATTGTCCGTGCTACATTTGTCCAAGTGTGTATTCGTCTTCAAATTTATAAGCTAAAACATATATTGACAAACTTATTCCTAATCTTGTATGCTTATAACATATGAAGTAAAAAAAAATAACTTATGATTATTTTTTTTTCATGATTTTTTTTCATATATATTTTGATGTGGACACACATCATGCAATGTTTCCATATTAGTTATGACAAATTCTCTCAGGCAGAGTTTTTACTCTCACTCCAATTTAACCAATGTTTACATGACTACACGAATTGACAGCTGACAAAAAAAAAGAGAGTTCCTTATGTTTTTAGAAGCATTATCCTACAAGTAGAATACAATATAGGAAAATTTCAACACATATTTAATACTTTGGGACCAGTCTAAAAAAACTATAATGTCTGATATGCGGTCAGTCCTGTACAAATAAAACTTGTTAGTCCTTATCACTCTTTTATGCTGAGAACAACAACTAAAATGGCGTTGTTACGAAATATGTTTTTTCAGCTGTTCAAGAAAACCTCTTACAAGAGACAAGATAAATGAAATTTAAACTTAAAGTGTGTGGATAGAAAATTAGTAATATACGTTCAATCTAACATAAAAATCAGTTTAAAAAAACATAAAGGGAACAGGGAGGGGGCAGACTGATTAGGCAATCAGTCCTAGAACCGATTCAACAGTAATATTTAAGATAAAAAAATATGATATTGAATGATTAATGTAAATGCTGCCCTAATGTGCTCAATGCAGTGGTTATGATTTTGGTGAATGTATTTTCACGGTTTTACTATGGAAGTTTGTTGCTGGGATCATAGAAGGACATATAAACACTTTGCCTATCTACATATGAGTCATAATTATTTTTGGGCTGCCTAAAAATAAGTTTATTCTAGCAAAGAATCTAAAGCAATCGGGATTGGTATACTCAACTCTAAATCTTAGTTGTCTAAAAAGTTTATTTTGAATAACCAATGGATTACATAGAGTTAAGAGGGATACTTATTCCGGCTGTTTAAAGATTTATGGCGTTTGATTTGAAAATCCCTCAGGACAATACATCGATGTTGCATATTGAGTGGTATTTTCCCAAAAACTCTATAAAGTACATTAAAATAGGACAATTCTAGGTGCCCATTTCTGACTTCTTAAGTATTTAATATTTTTCTTTATTGTTTGTATTTATTTATTAATGGGCTGGACAGATTAACATACATATATCAAGTTGTATTTTTTATTAATGAGATATTTATTCAATGTTTATTTATTGTAAATGTGTTATTGTACTTTTGTAGTTAAATGGGTGATAGTCTTTGTAAACTAATTTTAAACTACAATGTTTCTTTCTTTTTTTTATTACCCAATTTTTTATATTATATATTTTAAAATAAAGACCTATATATATGATCATTGAAGAAATATTAATATTGAATCAACTATTATCAATCTATTCGCGTTATATGACAAACATTGATATCCATAAGTGAAGATATTTGACTGCTAATATACAGGAGAGTACCCGGCTCTTAGATTGGAACATTATCAGTGTATATCAGTCTCCCAAATTAAATAAACTAATGCTAAAATAATTTGGTTTTCCAAATTATTGGAATTATTTGAAATTTGAATACAAAGCCTAATATTGACTCAAATACATTTGTGAATTTTCCATTTTATTGATTTTTGTGCAAACTTGTTTTTTTGTGGACGCATTATGAAAATTAATTTATCTGTTTTAATAAAAAAGTGATTAGATATTTTATTATTTTTCGTCAAAGTGACTTCGTCCAATCAAAATCACACAAAACTTCCATAATATATATACACATTATACATATATTAATCAATACATAACGGAACTATTTTTCTCACATGTTGTCCCATCAACACACAACTGAAAAGGGAACGTTTAAACGGACTCCTTCCTATAGTGAGGGAGATATAAACGTCGTTTCTCTAACATTCATACGTTTAGTATACATATAAGTGTAGTGTGCTAGGGAAGAGAGTTAATATCTACAACACAGTGTATTAAATTCATTGAACCGTCAGTCAAACGTGCCCCTGAGGGACAATAATGGAAGAAAATAAAGGGAAAATGAGCCAGATGAAAAATAAGAATGTTTAAATAAATAATAAAATCGGGGATTTGTTCATAATGAATACGTATTATTTTATTAGTAGTAACTTCACCATTTGGTGCTTATCAAAAAGGCAAAAAAAACACTATTCCTTTTAATTAAGTTATATATTGCCTTATGATTAAAGAGGACGTCATTTTGGAGACTCATAGTTGATATTTGTAATTGGTGTACAGGGCCTTCGCAGGGGCTGGGCTGAAGGGGATGTAGCCCCCCCCCCCTTCCAAAAAAAAAAAGTTAAGAATTTTTGCTTTTTACTAGAAAATTTAATATTTGAAATTATAATTTTTCAAATTTCTTTCCAAAAGTTTAATTTTCTGTAAATAGCTATGGATTTTTTTTTAAATTCTCTTAAAATTTAATATTTAAAAATTTGATATTTGAAATATAAATTTTGGAATTTTTTTCTAAAAAATTATATAATTCGTCAATTGTATTATTAGCTGTGGATTTAGAAATTTTATTCGAAATGTAAAATTTATAAATATATATTTTTTCGAAAAAATTAAATTTTTTGTCAACAGCAGTAGATTTTTCAAATTTTTTAAGAAAACATTTAATATTTAGAATTTTATTTTTGAAATTTTTAATTTTTTGTAAATAGTCTTGAATTTTGAAATTTTGTTAAAAAAAGATAAACATTTAAATTTAATTTTGAAACATTTTTCCAAATTTGTATTTGGTTAACAGTTGTGTATTTTAAAAAAGTCAGACCCCCCCAAAAAATATATTTAATTCTGCAGAGCCCCTGGTATTTACATAGTGGGGACTCATGAATTGTAATAGGGTGACTTTATAACATTAAAGGCAATTTTGATAGAGTCGAGAAAAGACAACCCAAACCCATGGTCTAGTAAAAAGGACTCAATTATTTCGTAGAGGCTTTTTTGTATATTTTTTTTCATTAATATTTATCTGCAAAGCAATAAAAAAAAAGTGCTTACATGACAGTCTGACTAGGGAATTTTTATTATTGTATCTATATTTTTGACAATTGACCTTCCAGAGCGTAATGCATTAAAATTACATGAACCTTATTCTTTAGAAAATAAATCCTAATATTATTATTTTTCTTTTTTTTTTTTTTTTGAGGGGGACTAAATTTTTGCTATAGAAGTTATTTTTTAAGAATTGTCCATTTTGGGGGATATAGCCCCTCCAGTTCCCCCCCTGCAGACACCCCTTGTTAAAGTATCAATACCATACATTAAATTCACATTTTCAGTCACGTGGCCTGCATTTTCGTTTTTATTGGAGAAAAATTGACAAATGTGGCATATTTTCTATTTGCTTGTGTGCATCTAGGACGGCACTCAAACAATACTATCTATATCAAATAATAAATGTTACATCATAATGGCATTATAATTGTAGATGACGTCATTTTAGAGGCTAATAGTTGATATTTTTAATACATAGAAAGTGAGGACCCAAAACTTGCAGTATCAAGAATTTAAAAAAAAAAAAGATAAGTCAAAGCTAATTTGTAATATGTCTCAATACTATATTTAGCTACATTTTCTAATCCATATGCCCTCCTTTTCAAGCAAAGACAGCCTCGACAAGCTGGTGAATATATTGGTTGCTCTTGACAAAGAAATCCATGTCCCAGGCATACTACCTGTAATCATGGTAGCTCGGAGCGAAACCAAATTTGGATGAGATGTGCGGAAGACATTCTTATCCAGGAGACTCTAACTGCAAAGTTCAGGTAATTGAGGTCTGTGCTGGAGGAGGGACACATGGAAGCAGACCAGAAGCAACCCATATTGTTGCTGCAAAATTATTCATCCCTGTAAGGGACTTTTTGATGCTGTAGACCAGGGGTAGGTAATCTTTGAGACATGGATTGACAACGCCAGCATTTCTAATCAATGAGTCTCCCACTATCAACAATAATGGTAAAAGACTAACACAAACTACAGGAATATGTTCTAATATGCCTCCGCGTGCTCGTAGTGACACACGTGCCATAGGTTTTCAACCCCTGCTGCAGACAGTCTGGATGGAGATGCAGTATGCTCGGCATTGACACAAACGCAAAAGAGATCACTGACACGTTGCCTATTTTGATGTGACTCCGATTTTTCTACACTTAGAGACACAGCATAAAAACACAAATTATTTATATTGTTTTCAGCTGTCGTATAATGATGTAACAAAGCTTCGAATTATAAATAAGTGGATAAAACTATAATTAAATGCTAGTACAAGTTTTGGGACCCTACTCTGTAGAATGATCCGTAATCTTGATGAAAATTCATCAAATGGCTTTAAGAATAAAAAAAATACTATTTGATGCCAGTCATATTTTAATTAAATAAAAATAGTATGAAGTATAATTTTTAATATAAAGGCCTATAATTGTTAAATTAACTTTGTTTTGGTTCGGTTAGGAACGAGAAAAAGTAGGATAGTTACAGAAAATTATCTTATTATTTCCATTGTAATAGTAAATTTGTTTTCTTAATTATGGAAATATTATTGTAAAACTATATAATAAAATACTTTGAATATATATTAGGTTAAGATCTATATTAAATTAAGCAATTAGTAGAATATGTTTTTGAAATACCATAAGGTATAAATCATTTTATTTGCTGGTACTATTTTGATATCGAATAATCTACTATTTTCCTTAAAATCAATGGAAACATAATTTATAAATATTTTTTATTTAGACCTTGAAATGGCTGACAACGACAATGCTGACTAAAGCGCTCTATAAAACAAAGCAAAAATATCTTCCAAAAAATATATGTATCTATGCATTTTTGATTTAAATAAATAAAATGGCAAAACACATTGAAGGATGGACTTGCAAATATATTCCATGAATAAATATGTATAAAGATCATTTAATATTATTTTGTCAAATATTGAATTTTAATACATACATATCAATAATATTTGATATTAATACTACATATTTATTTTATTAATCCTTTGAATTGTTATTCATAGAAAAACTGTCACATTAGTGAGTCATCATTCTGTAGCTAATGTAATTTTCATCCCTCTTTTTTAGAGAAACTCAGAATTTCATTTATTTATAGTAGGTATCAATGGATTTCAATCAAATAATAATCGATTTTGCAAATAGAAATGCTATCAAACTATAGAAAGCTGTAACTTATGTCACTGATTGAATAATAAGCTTAAAGGTGCGCCCTATTGGAGGCAAAGCTGTTGTAGATATACCTATTCAGTTATGTAGGTTGCAAAACAAAAATGGAAGAAAACTTTAGCTAATGGGTTTTAAAATGAATAAAAAGTACTTAAATATTACAAAGTAGTTATGAGTTCAGACATTTTTTCGTCAAATTTTGGTTGAAATTTAAAAAAGAAAGCTTTATTATTTAAAAATAAATATTGGGGGCGAATTCAAAACTAAACGTTTTGAATCTGAAATATTAACAAATTTATTTACTTAAACTAGGAAAACTACATTTACTAAACTTTGTACAGATGTATGCATCTGTGTACCCATTTCTAATCTTCCAGCTAGCCTCAATCAGCTTTGATAATGGCCTAGATTCACAGCTAGAAGCTCAGACAGGTGGTTATAATGGAATTAGGGAAACTTTTAGGGGGCTCAAACTCCCTCACACCTCAAAAAAAAAAGAATTGCTCGCGACACCACTTGGGGCTATATTGTTTTCGACCAGAATTGAATGTTGTTCTCCAAAATGGACTGATTTACATTTCTTGTGTGGCAAGTGTATCCTCTTGTTGAAGTTTATTTCGATGTCAATACCGTTATTTATGGCCTTCTGAAACTTGTAGTTAGTCTGCCTGCTTGACTAACTCAAGTTTTGGATCTCTGATAGTGTGCGTTTGCAGTTGATTCTTTTTTCCATGTAAATGGGTATTTTTCGCTTGATAGTGTTTTTATTTTTAGAGAATGACAATACACCCAGTTTGTCAGCTGACAGAAGGAATTATCTATTCCTCTAACTTATTTTTCTTATTCTTCTCTTTTTAATGTGTTCAGAATCCTACTTTGCACCTCTTAAAAATGAAAATTATCACTAAATATTCTACTATTTTGATAATTCATATATATGAAATAATTTAATGGGCATTTCTGCGTATGCACTTTGTATATATTACGTAAATTAATCACTATTGATTCTTCTAATTAAGTATACCTATATGTACATATTCAGTTTTCCTGTGCTTGAATTGAATTTATGGGAAGTTGTAAAATAAAATTACAGTCATTAACAAAAGAATGCACAAAGTCTATCAAACAGCGGAGAAAAAAAAATCACAGAGTGATCACCAACCCACGCAAATCCCAAATAATGATGCTTAAGCATTACTCAAGTGTCTTATTTGCATCAATGAACAATCATTTATTCTCAATCAAAATATTTTTCCTTTTTTTAAATGCGTGGTGCAAAGTTATGGTCAAAGACTTGATAGATAATACATAGCCTTTCAACGCAAAAACAAGCTAGAATGATTTCGTGAACAAACCCATGCATACATTTGGCTATTGTTTTGTGTGTATATACATATTTAAAACACATCCGGACTCTTTAAAAAACATCAATGAGTTAATAAATATAGAAATATAAACTCGGATATGTGGAATGAATTTCCGCCAAAAGTGCACTTGATTAACAAAAATATTGTTGTAATTTTTTAAATGTTAGAAACAAACGATGACTATTCTGCGATTTGATACAAATACCAAACGATTCATTTACATACATATTAATGTTGGGCTTTGGTCTGAATATTTTAGATCGAACTGGGACTGTTATAACATTAACAAATTAAAACCTCGGTTGGATCAGTCTAGCAGTAAAACTCGATCTACAATAAAATCGGTCTTGATCAATCACAGGACTTTTATTTCTTTAGAACAAGAAAAAACTTTTGTCAACAAATTTTGACACAAGGTCTGACTTTTGGTTTAGAAATGATCCCATAAGACCAAAACACACTTTTTTTTTTTCAACCAATACATATCTTAATATATAAGTCGTGTACAAGTTGAAATTTATTTGTCTAACAAGACCTCAGCTATTTACATATTTGTAAAACCAGCTATTTAAATGATCAACTATAAAGTAATACTAATGATTGTTGTGTCAGTCTTTATTTTTTCGGACCAGTCCAGTTCAGTCTTAGCACCGGTCCTATCAGTCTTTGGAATCGGTCTTTAAGACCTTCCGTCTTTCGGATTGTCAGAACTAGAACTGATTTAAAAACTTATAAAACACTAATACTAAATCACATTTTGATGAATTGAAATTACATAGTTATTTAGTAAATTTTTAATAGATATAGGCACTTTAATTTTAATATGTGATAAATAATCATTATGAAAAAAGTAATTGATTACTCTATCAATATTATCAAACTATAATTGCAGTCATTGCATTAAATTTATCTCAAGTCTATTGAAACGTAGTTTTTAGCAGTCTGTTTGTTGTACAAGTTACAACTTGTACACAGTAAAAATATAATAAATTGTAAAATGTATAATAAATTGTACAGAAAATAGTTAATAATTGATTTTTATGAAACTTTGTAGAAAGGTTAAGTATGTTAACAGTAAGAGGTTGTTCAATTTTTAGAAGTCAAAGAAAATGGTCAAGGTCGCACACAACTTTTTCATGCTTGAAAGCAAAAATTACGGAAAAACTCACTTATCGATTTTGGTGAATATTTGTAGAAAGGTTATATATATTAACAGTAAGACGGCATTAAATTTGGAGTTGTCAAGATCCATAATCGACCCTAGTGTAGACAAAATTGAGATACATCACTTAAATGATTTTTTTAAGAAAAATGTATCAAGCAGAGACTAATGCAATAACGATGGACCATTCAAGTGCATTATGCAATCAAGAGTAATATAACTGTGGGTATTTAAACTTTTTAATGTACTGAACAAACAAAAATTATCTATATTGTTGTCAAAAGTTACTTCATTATTTATATTATATTTAATATCCATGTAATATTCAACTTGTACACTTTGATTGTACAAGTTAAAACGTGTACACGATACATATAAAAGATAAATAATTCCTTTAGGGCAGATCAAAACTGTTTTAATTTATGACTAATTGGTGCGATATTTCCTACAGCCTCAAGCAATTATATACATCATATATATACCTATATATATATATCATATTCCAAAATGCATTTTTTGCTGTTGGAAAATCAGATTAAAAAAAGACTCCAACACTACATACTAAATAAACGGTCACAAAAATATGCATACCAAAATACAAACATAAGTAAGTATTAGTTATGTTAAAATACATATATTTTTGTACTGGTTTCTGTATCAAAATTAGTATAGGTATATTGCTGCTTTTCGATTGACGGTATAAAACATCAATGTCATTTAGAGTCATTCACATAACTTGAAAAAAAATTCGAAATTTTTTTTTGAATGACAAATTTAAACTCATTCTCAGACAAATGACTTTTTAAAAATAGATATAAATAAAAACATCAATAAACTACAGAGTGGTACTTAACACTTGCAATTAGCATAACTTGATAATGCAAAACGGGATTTTTATGGAGTTCAGAAAAAACCACTAAAACGCAGCTAGTGGTAAATTTAAAAAATTAATAAATATTTTGTACTGAATAGCTTGTCCTTCACAAGCAATAACAGTCTTGAATAGATTGACAGCTCTTGACGATAAAGGCCGTGTGCATGAAGTACCACGCTGTCATAATACCAGCTCTGAGCGAATCGAAATTTGGAAGAGAGGTGAGAAGATGTTCTTCTCCAAGGAATCCCAAACTGCAAAGTACAGGTGGTTGAGAGCATGGTTGGAGGAGGGCCTCATGGAAGCAGGCAAAAACTCAGGCATATTTTTGCATGAGAAGTTTTGGTTCAATATGGTTTTAAACAAATTTCAATACCAATGTGACCCTTGCAGGATTTCTTGATGTTGTAGGAATGGAGAATCTAAAGGTCTCTACAGCCTTCTTGGTACTGACAAAAGAACTGTGCAGAAGAGATTGCACAGGCGTTCCCTTTCTTGATGTTTCTCAGACATTTTTATGCATACAGAGATGAGATAAAAAGAAAAACCTGGTCATTTTTGTTTAACTGTCATTTGGTTGCGTAATGAAACCTCGTTTTTTAAAAAAGAGGAGATAAAATTGTAATGAATTTCTACTGGAAGTTTTGTGTCCCTCCTTGTAGATATTGACAAAGTCTAGAATGATGAACCCAAAAAAGTTATTTCAAATAAATATAATAAAATAATATTGTCAAAAATGAACCAAATTATTTATCAAAAAGGACTTATGGGAAAACATTGAAGAGGTCCATACTTACTTTTTAACAAAATCCCCTGATATAAAATTGGAAACATGAGACGTCAGGCCGAAAATTTAAATAAAATAAACACGGTCTTTTATCCCACAAAAAAAACAATCATAATATCGGCCTTACTAACAAGGACGTCCGTAGGGCTATTATATAAGGTGGGACGAGAGGATTTGCTCAGAAATTTTATGTCTTTTTTATAAAGCAATTTATAGTACATAAATTTGATGGGGTGTTACGTCATCAGAAGGGCAATTTTTGATGAGGAAATGGTGCTGCACCTACCAATTCAATTATCAATTTATTATTTAAAATCGGTCAGCATCCCGGTATACTGAACAACACTAGTTAGTAGTCACCATGAGGCATTTAAAGAATGAATCCTTGCTCATTGTATCAAAACGTTCATTCTACAACGAAATTTGATACAAATTACGCCTATAAAAAGTGAGCAAATGACTCATAAATTGCTTTAAATGGTGAGCTCCGGGAGTTGCAGTATAATATGTGTCTTTAAACAAAGGTCTTTTGTTCGGAATGTATGTATTATCTATTTATCATGCTGTTTCTAACAGGTCATCTCCTCCTTCTCATCTGCCGGTTTCCACAAAAATAAAAAGAGTAAATAAAACCAATTTGGACATGATATATCACCAACCACGCATCTTATTTATAGAAGCGTATTAACTATAATTAACTCATCCCTTTTTTTAAAGGATATTCCTGCTTTCAAGTGGGAGTGAATTTATACTACACATAGACTTTTTTCCCCTTGACATGAAAGCAATACCCCTTTTCCCGTATTTCCCTAGGTATTATTTGAATTAATGAAAAGAAGCGTATATCCTCACTCCTAATATTTATGGAACTACTTAATTATATATAGATATACCGAAATCTCTCTCTCTCCCATCTATTTATTCAGGGTTTTTTAATACTTACTGACAACAAATTTATGTGTGAAAGTAAATAGTTTGTTTCTCAGCAGTGGAAACAAGAAAGATAATTAATTATTCCATTTACTTTCAACCTAAAAATGGAGATAATTGAAATAATTAAAATATCTATTTAAACATTGTGGAGTATTGAAAAATGTCTTTATTTGATACAATTTCAATTATTTAGACCAGTGCTTCTCAAACTTTTTATACTCAAAATATATAGATATTCAAGGCACCAAGGGAGAAGTTATTATCTTGAAATCAACCCCTCCCAGATAAGTAAATATACAACTATTATGTAAATAAATATATTCAAGGATCCATTGAAATACTATAATGTATACTTTAACGAAATCGGTTTAACTTTATTTGAACAACAAGAAAAGAGAAGGTGTCCAGAGAGAGACATAACCTATATATGCGTTCCTACACGTACCACGAGAGGAAGCTCGCGTACTACAATTTGAGAAGCACTGATTTATGTTATTAATTAATATTTTGGGGGTATTTTAACCATTATTGAGGGAAGGTATGTCCTAAAAGCTATCATTATCATTAAAACAACCATTGAATACATCTTATTCCTTTGGGTTACGATCTACAAAATTTTTAAATCAACAGATGATACTTGATGTAAACATATACAGTCTCAAGTGATTTTAATGGATTGTGTCTGGGAAAACCTAAAACCTAAAATAGTTGAGAATTGTTCATAATACTTTAGGTAGAGCTAATTCATACTCAACCAATCAACGCTCTGAACACTTATATGGTGAAAAAAATAGAAATATCAATAGCAGACATCAAAGAACAAAGTTAATTTTTGATGTAATATTCTGAACGTGGATTTATTCAATTCAAATGAGTGAATAAGTTATAAGTATCCAATTTTTTTAAATATATTAAATGGTGATGTTGTATTCATTGGAATTTTGTACAGAGTGTAACTTGTGCAAGCTAATTTTAAAGCTACATCTCAAAAATGAGCTGACACTTTAAAATTAAAAAATTACAGTGTTTGAGATTTATTATTATAATACAATAATTTGACTTCCACTGGATATATCAATGATGTAATTTTTGACTATACTGTTGGAGATTGCTAACTGATAAGTATTCTATTTCATATTTTAAAATTCAAGAATCCACAGGTTCATTACTCCTAAATATATCCTATCTACATATGCAATAACAATCAATCAAGAAATTAAAGTGTCAATTGATAACAGCATTGTTAATATTTCTATAATTTGTAGTTCTAGAAAGTTCAACAAAGCTCTAGGTCAACACTTGACTCTAAATTGGTTATTCCATGTTTCTTGTACTTTTTTTGATACATTTTTTTATATCCAATTACCCTGCCTAACAAATTCCACTATAATACCTGAATACCATAGGGATCCTTGGTCATCAATGTTTATGTTTTATTATCGGTTTGTTGTTGGATTGAAAAATTCAATTTCTTCTAATAGTTGTTTAATATTTATGTACATATATTTCACCGATAATTTCAATTATTTTCATTGAGATATGTCGATTATTTAAGAAACAAGAAGAATTTAAATATATTATTAAAACGGGGCTTTAAATCCCTTTTGTCCTTCTAGGGTTAACGTCTTTAATGAACAATATATATATATATATATGGTAGGGAATCTTAATTCTTATTGGTTCCTCATTGAAATCAATCTATAAAAAGTTAGAAATGAACAAATTGTCTCTAACAAATTAGTCCAAGAATATATCAGCCAGAATGTTACGTGATCCATTCACCACAAATACATACTATATAAAATATACAATTAAAACACATGGAGGGAGAACAGTTAGATTAAGATGTACGCACAACATAAGTGATGATTAATTTAATTTGATATCTTATGCCTCGTTGCATTTATGAAAGCCCTTGAATAGAGAGAGAGAGAACCCCCTCCTTTACACTTCTATGAGAAATATTTTGATTGATTATGCTATGCCTAAAGAGAATTACAATGTAATATATGTAAAAAACCTTCTGTAACTTTTATTTTCCCATTTTTTTAAATTTTTTTTTTTTATGTTACTAACATTTTAACCTTAGCAAAGGGGTCAAAACTTCTTTATTTTATTGTGTGTGTGTGTTTTTGTTGTATATTGTGTG
>NW_027293786.1:0-246 GCF_016086655.4 Lepeophtheirus salmonis | reverse complement strand
TCATTTATTTTTGTTGTTGCATCTGTTCAAGAATCACTCACGCCTTGTCCATGCTGACAAAATAGCTATTCCGACAAATCATACACATCGCTGTTGATCAGGAAAAAGAAAAGGAGGATCAGATGTTTAGTACATTTAACCCTCATGCTTCAAATCCATCATATCAATAATTAATAAAAGGGATCACGTTTATATCTGTGAATCCAACTCCGTCTCGGGAAGGAATATAGCGGATCCATTCCGGAA
>NW_027293785.1:0-3220 GCF_016086655.4 Lepeophtheirus salmonis | reverse complement strand
ATTGCCGAGGATTGGCAGAAACGCCTCAACGAACATGACAGACGCATCGCCAAACAGCATGTGTACGCAAGAAACCCCTTTAGCAGGTCAGCAAATCGGCTTAAATCCATTCATACTGGCTCTAAGGTAGGGATCAGGATCCAACTACCAAAATCTGGGATCACACAGACACCGTTCAAGGAAAGAAACATGATACAAAATCTGGACTGGATTGAGGCCAAAATTCACACCTTCAAAAACCTGGGAGATGAGTCTTGCATCAACACTACGTCATATTGGACTTATAAAAAGCATGGGCCATTTTGTTGAAAGGTATAAGACTCGTACTGAGAAAAGTTGGGATTTTGGTATTGCCAGATATTTTTATTTTGCATTTTATTCCTCTAAACAAGAAAATAACCATCAAACATCCAAAAAAAATGATCTTTCAATTATGGACACGTTTTGATTTGAAAACCTGTAAAAATTATAGATAATGAAAACTGTCTATTAATAAGCATATTTTTATGTTCTATAAGTATGATATTTTTCATTTATTATGCATATTTCATACCTTTTTTTTCGATAACCTTTCAAAAAGAAACTATGAATGAATAATTGCTTTTAATTATTTTTTGTTTCATAACTAGGGAAAATCAAACACCATTTTCATTTTGCTTTGATATGACCTCTCTTATCCAGAAAATTGTCATAAAAGTATGCTTAAATTGGAACAAATCCACCCAATAATTTTAGGAATAATAAAAGAAAGGTTGTATTTTTATAAGTTTAATTGAAGTTTTCGTAGTCCAAAATAAAAATTGTTAGAATAGGCTATATTATTTGGTATAAATTAATGAATGTATATTAGATAAAAATATATTAGACATTTGGTATCATAAAAAGATATTTGAATAATAAAAAGGAAGAGAAACATCAAAATAAATGCTCATAATACACAGTACCAAAAGCGAATAATTATTTATTGGCATCATGTTTGGAGCTAAAATACTCTTACAATGAGGCAAGTTAGAGAAAGATTGTTGAAATATTTTTGCAAAAAATATGTTTCATCTGTAACACTGAATACAATCAAAATCCTGATTTTGGATTCAATTCCATAATTTTAATGAAACAACACCAAAATTTACTTTCTTTCGATATTTTACAGATTTTTATATCAAAACGCGTCCATGAAAAAACCCTTTTTTTGAACGTTTGATTGTTGTTTTCTTGTTTAAAGGAATAAAATGCAAAAAAGAAAAAAAATTCCCGGCAATAACTAATTCTCTACTTTTGTCATTTCGGTACACTCTAATATGCCTATTTATAAATACCATATATGTATGTAATTAGCATTTATAAGGTACGATCTGTTTACATATTTATATACGTCTGTATAATACACATTCATATCTTGTCACAATTAGTTTAATCAGTAATCAATATTTGCTTATCATACTCAATGTCAAATGACATAAATACACATAGATATATTTATGTAACAAAAAAAGTATCGGACCGAGTTCCAACATATATCTATATGAATAAAGCAAAGTTATATAAATTTATATATATATTTTTTTTGGGGGGTGCTTAGTTTGTGGAATTTTCTGAAAAAAATTGAAAAATTAATTTTTGTAAGAATAAAGTTTTAAATAAATTATTTTGAAAAAAATTTTAAACATTAATTTTTGTAAGAAAGAAATTACAAAAATTCATAATCGTTCTCAAGAATTTCAAAAATCCAAATTAATATTTTTGGAAAAAAAATTAGATATTACTTTTTTTGAAAATAATTTCAAAAATCCACTGCTTTTACAAATACTTAAATTTTGTGAAAGAAAATTTTAAGAATTTAATTTGTAATTTTTTTCAAATATTAAATTATTAGGAGAAAATTTTCAAATATTCATAGTTATTCAGAGAGAATGATTGATTTTTTTTGGAAAAAAATTAATAAAATTTAAGTTTTAATTCAAATATATATTAATTTTTTTTTTTTTTTGGGGGGCACAGCATTTCGATTTCCCTTATATCATATATAAAATAATGAAATGACTTTAGATGAGGTTTAGCAACGAAGGTGTGTACATGCATATCTAGTTAGCGTTCTAGAGAGTAAAGCACTCCTTTGATGGTCACATTATATTAGGTTAAGTAAAAGTTCTGAGTGTTGTTCGCTAGATGTCTTTAGTAAACTATATCTTATGATTAATACGTTTTTTGGTCTGCCCTAGGTGATTTTTTTTGACTGGAGACTGAATCTTATATCCTAAAATTACTTATATTTATAAAAAAATAGAACTAATTATACTAGAAGACAGGGTCGGACATAAGAGACTCACTTCATAAGTTCGGAATATTTATCAAATAGAAATAATGGAAAAAACTGTTATCAGAAGAGAGGGAAGAAGGCTTAATGTGTCCTACATAATTCAGGCGGGGAACACACTCTAGCTGAAATTTCAAGGCTTAAGAGCCTTCAGGAAGACTGCCTACGGTAAAAAAGCTGATATGTGTGGGGAACTTTTGAAAGGATGAGGGTACTGGTTTGGAAACCCATTTTTAAGCAAAAAATTCTTAAAAAAGCCATATTAAGGAAACATAATTAAGTCAATGCAATATCATGATAAGGATCTTGAATTCTCTCACCCTCTAGCCAATAAAGCAGTTGTAAACTTGATGATAAGTTCTGGCTGATGTTATATCTTACGACTAACATGAAACAAACCCATCTCCAACGTTGTAAAGTGCCTTAAATCTGCACCAGCTGGAAGGGATAATCTATTGATGTAAAAAAAAGAAGAAGAAGAAGGATATTAACCCAGTTTATAACAAGTCTTATAAGTTTTATTGGAGATTAATGAAGAAAAGAGAAGATACAAAAATGACTATATCAGCTATGGCTTTCGGCTTAGTGACACCCATCATTTGGTAACCTGCGGGATTAAGACTGATTGCTAATGAATACATTAAATTTTTTGACTCAACATAATATAGTCTTCCAGCAGGAACGAGCTTCTGCACACACGGTAAAATAACCCAATCATTCATGGGCAAAAAAATAAATTTATATATTTCTGGTAGAAAACAACGTGGCCACCCTGCAGCCAATGTGCAAACCTGACTGAATGTTAACTCTGGTAGCATGTTGAGATTAAGACATGTAAGAATTGACATGGGAGTGTAGTTGCCATGAAGACAGGTGTAAATAAGGGTGGTATTAGAATTAATCTGG
>NW_027293784.1:0-767 GCF_016086655.4 Lepeophtheirus salmonis | reverse complement strand
AGGCCAAATTCATCTCAGAGAAAAAGAACTCACATTTAAAAAATATATAAATCGGCCTAACAGGTCATCCCAAAAATTGGATACCCTTGTACACATGCTAAAATAATAAGCTTTAATTATAACGACATTCGCGAGTTTCTTCTTTTTACATTGAAAAAATATTTAAAAAATACCGATTCATGGGTGAAAAAGTCATGGGTGGGTGCAATTTTGTGAATATTTTTAAATAAGTTTTTGTTTTTCGTTTATTTTGAAGAAGTTAATAAAATTTATATGAAACTGGAATAAATATGAATATTATATGAATTAGAATAGTGTGGGAATTGGATAGTGAGATTGCACCCTGTGTTAGCTATCTTTGATAGGGGTAGTTCGATTGAGTTTCAGCACACCTCCCCCCTCCCAATCATTCTTATAGTTTGTGTCCTCAATTAGCTTTAGCTTAGTTATTAATTTTTGAAAAAATGTTAAAAATAGTTAGTTTCCTTTCGTACTAATAAATAAATAAAGCTCCGTAGATAGAAACCAATTTGACTTGCGTCGATTTTAACTCAAATCATGTAAGTACAGTAAGTCAAACAGACTTAAAATAGAAACCTTCTACAGTCCTCAATTACTTAATTCAACATTGAGGTCACTAACATACTTTTAATAGGGACTCTAAAGATATTTGGGGCCATTATCCCTGAGGTACCTATCTATAGCTAAAACAACATTGTATTTCGAATATTATTTAATAGGGCGTTTTGTATATTGCTCGTAGAAGT
>NW_027293783.1:0-1519 GCF_016086655.4 Lepeophtheirus salmonis | reverse complement strand
ATTACTTTACGTAAAATAAAAATTGCAAGAGAATAATAATTATATACATATATATATTTTTCTAAATATTCATAAAAACGAGTTTTTCTTGAAAATAGTTTTCAACTTTTGATACAAATTCATTTAAACAGGAAATCCGGATATATTGTGCATGTATTTTCTGCATTGTATGTTATTTTTTTAAAATAAAATTTATAGTTTGTATATATATATATATACGATGGAAGGTTTTGCAGGGTATTTATTTGTGTAAGTCGTTTTTGGACTTTGAGTAGAATTGAGAATCGACATCAGAGTATTTCCTTCCTGCAACTTTACAAAATACAATGTGGGGTTTTTTGAAGTTTGTTAAACTTCCTTTTACAGCTGCTTTTTGACGTTAAAATAAAACGTTATGACAGCTAAACTGCTTTCCTTATAAACATTCTTCAAATTTTTATGATTACCAATTTAATTATCGGTTTCTTTTATTTTGACAACTGATAGTATTTAATGTACTAGTACTAAAACTACTATTGTTGTGCACCTTTGACATCAAAATAACAGGAACAGTATCGACGAGACCAAAGTACAACGCAAATAGCTGATACAATATCAGAACCATAAATATTATTCACATTTTGATCCCCCTGGCTTGCATTCTCAGCTTTGTAGAATAAAAACTGTAAAATATGGTGCACATCTTGGACGTGCGTTCAAATAATACTGAGTCGAACAATCACAAAATGACTAAGGAATTTTTTTAATTCGAAATCTTATCTTCCAAATCGCCATCATAATAATTCCTCATATATCCTGCTTTTGTGGTACACCAATTCCTATATTTCGCTATAATAGTCTTCCTCTGCTCATTGATGGCTCCAAGAAGCGCATCTTTGAGTTCCTAGTTACTGATGTGGACCAGTCTATTTTAGGATCACAAACCAGTCTAGCTCTGGATTTGGTATCTCTCCATGGTTCCTCTGTGATCATATATAAGCCCCTGAACTTGACATAGAATCTTTAAACTCAAATTTCTACCACATTTTCGATAACACTGGTCCAAATGTTGCAAGTCATGCCAAAGCTGTCATTCATATCGATGAAAACGCCAAGCCTCGTTACTTCTGCGCTACCCTTGTTTATCTAGGTCTGCAAAACAAAGTCATCGATGAACTTAATGCCATGATTAATTAAGGTACTCTCTAGATAGTTTAAACCTCTGAATGGGCATTTCTTATCGTCGTTGTTCTGAAGTCTACAGTAAAAGCGCAAATGTGCTGACTACTCTCAGAAGATCTATCCACTCATCAACAAACTCCGCCTGCCTCATCCTGAGGAACTCTTTGCAGGTTAGGCTGATTCAAAGTATTTCACAAAAATCAATTTCAGGCACTTTTGATTTACTAGCAATAAGAGCTGCTTCCACCTCTGTTATTAGCTGCAGGTGCCAAAGATTTATGAAGGGTATTCCTAATGTTAAAACTATATAGACGACTCTGCCTGACACCTTTTCACACATCGTCTAGTCTACGAAAGA
>NW_027293782.1:0-3579 GCF_016086655.4 Lepeophtheirus salmonis | reverse complement strand
TCATGGGATCGACTCAGAATTGACGATGACAAGGGTGATGAATTAACACAGTATAACTAATAATCTTTCAATTTAATTTTCCTAAATGGATTTGAGGGAAATCCGACAATTTTCGTTCCTCACTGTAGTCCACTTTGGTGGCAAAGTGGTCCTCTCTAGAAACTGAGACTTAGCTTCATATGCTTCACTACGACGTGGGAAGATCCTCAATGGGTTTGAATGTTTTTTTAATAAAATGAAGAATCAAGTGAATATGGATTTCAGTTTTTTTATACGATGGAAAAACAAACAAACACGCAACTACTTATACACTATGACGTCACTAAAGCGTGGTAAAGTCAAACGTCAGTCGTAAACACGTTATGGTATAACCTTGTAATTTCTATTAGCCTTGGTAATGTATTAACCAGTACAAGATAACAATTTGTCTGTCCCGGCTGGTAGAACTAGTGTTATTATAAAGCCCTGTATTTTTAATTCAGGGTCTTTCAAATAATCTGTGGATTACAAAAGAATCCGTCTTGATCAGAGTTCCCAACAAGAGAGGAAATAAATATTCAGAAGGGGGTAGGGGTTAGTCTTGCTTTGACTTAAAACTATCTTAGGGCAGCTAGCTCCTCCAGTAAAAATATTAAATTATAATATTATTCAAAATGAAACCTCTTAAACAGCCACCAAGTACATTTTTTTTGCCAATTAAGAAAAACTCAAGGCGTAACTGAAACTATATTGTAAAAATTAGTAGATCTTTTAGTAAGGAGTTATGGGATAAGTGTTTTTACAAATTTGATATTCTGCTAATCACTAATCTACTAATTTATCAATCCATTATTTTTAGTTTCCCAATGTAGCATGAGCATAATAAAACAAATATAAATTATCTGCAAGGTGGTGAAACACTCTGTAGCTGGTTTTTTTTTTTAAATGGTGCATGCTCAGTGGAATAATTTTTCACAGCACTCTTTATGTGAGTATTATTCGTTAGTTTATTTTTTATTAAATAGCAGTGTAACTCAGTGAGTTGTATTTTTACCAACAGACAGTGCCACATTGTCCCTTTATTTACAAACAAATATAAGTAAACAACGTTCATGTCCCATTAGAAGATTAGTAGAAGTTATTTGCGGAATGCCACCTCTGCTAATTATCTAAATTATTGATTTAATGTCCAAACAAGATTTCTACATAATATAACCAATGAATTAGATATTAATAATTATAGTGGTATAAAATGACCTTAACTCATTTCTGATTGTTAATCTGAAGAGTATTTTTTTCAAAGATTTTATAATTATTATTTATTCTTGAAAAGAAAACATCTAAATATTAAGTAATCATCAGTGCTTGTGCACATGAAAGGCTGCGCAACAGCATTTTCGCTTTTCAGCTAAATCCCACACTTACATATTATAGTGATTTAAGCTATAGAACACGAAACGTTTAACCGTAATTGAATTGGTCATAAAAGCCTTTTATTTAAATTACGTTTTAAGAGTATTATTTCGTCTCAGAGTCATAATTCAAGTGAAATTACAATAAAGATGAAAGTTAAAGGTAATGCCAATAGATAAGAACAATCAGTATTCAAGAGATAAATTAATTATTACGTAATCTTGAATATAGTTCCTACAAATGTGATTAATCATACAAAATTCAAGATCCATAAAGGATCTTACATGCAAACAAAAAAGTTTTCAATTACCTGATATTATTGCTAAACTAAAGAATAAACCTTATATTACAACTTAAAAAAGATTTGATGTCAGAAAAAAGTTCTATTTTGATGGATTTTGTCAGTTTAACTATAAAATATTTAGTAAATAAGTAATGTAAGGTTGTTTGACAAAATGTTCGAAATTAAATATAATTAAGTTGATTATTTAATTAATTGGAATAAGTAATTAAAATTTAGAGGCAAGAGGATTACCCCAAATTAAAATATGTTTCATATCCAATCTATTTAATTTGTACTTATAACAGAGTAAGTTATTTAATCGACTTATTTATATGTAATTTCAGAACATTTCACGCATTCTTTTTATTCTTTATTTAAGAAAATTAAAATTTAACCAAAAATCAATTGAAGTCCATTTCTTTTTTGACAGTAAATCTTTTGAAGTTGTGATCCAAGATTTATTCTTTGATTTCAGTTTTGTAACTTTTTTATGGCTTTTATCCATTTATTTCCTTCCTTGATCTTCGATAGGAACTTGTGTGAGGCTAATATATTCTTCTTTTTTTATAACCCAGATGACTTATTTTACATCCCGGGACAATACAACGATTTGGAATCCTCACAAAAATTAAAACTAAATATTTATACAAGAGTGAAATAGTTCTTAAAAATAATATATTAACTTATGCATACAACAGTCAAAGGGAGTAAGTATGTTAAGGCATAATAAGGAGGTTTTATTTTATGAAAATGAACAAATTCAATTTATGACCGCCTTTTCTAATCACCACATATCTTAGAAGCATCTTGATGAAAAAAATATTAAAATCAACCGCAAATACTAAGGTTTATTACAAGTGACTAAAGTAATAGAAATTACTTTTATGTGAGTGTTAAAATCAAAGGTACACATAGTTGGAGAGCCGATCATTTTGGAAACTGTTTATAAAAGTAAGGAAGAAATCAAAAATAAATTTCGTAGAAAAATGAATCCTATCTCTATGTATAGCTCCTCAATATTACAAGAATAAGGTTAGGCCACAAGAAAATGGCTGGGCAAGCACAGCAGATTTATTAAATAAATCTCTCTTTCTATTTCTGGTGAGATCATTAGGACGAGTCTTTGTTGTTAGTACTAAATAAATTTAAAAGTTAACATTTGTGGTTACTCAATATTCCATAAGCGATATTTTACTAAATATAATGCCAAAAAAAGTTTTTAAATTTCATAAATTATTAATACATAAATAGTATGTTATAATATTTATTATCTTTACTAAAATAAAAATAAAAGTAACGTACAGTGACTACATATTTGTAAAAAACCAAAAGGTTTTTCATACCACCGATTCCCGAAAGACCTTGCAAGGAAGAAGAGGCTTTGTATTTTTGGCTTGTCAAGGAAAATACGAGTTCAATACTGATGAAGCCAGAATTTGAGATCATTGTTTTGAATTTTAGTGTTTGATAGTTGATTAAATTTAAAAACTTACTTTCGGCATTATATTTAGTAAAATATTACTTAAGAAATATATAATAACCACTTCTATGATAATGATATCATTTATTTAAATTTTTACTTTTTAAATTGATGTGGTATCAATAACCAAGACTCGTCCCATTGATGTCACCAGAAATAGAAAGAGATAGAGATTTATTATTCAATAAATCTCTTGTGCTTCCCCAGCAATTTTCTTGATGCCTAACCTTGTTCTAGAAACATTGTAGCTGCTATCCTTCTTGAGCTTTGTAATCTTAAATCTATGTCTTCAGCTCTCTTAACGGAATCTTCATGTTATCTCTCAACCTTTACTTCAAAAAGATAAAGATAAAAGACTGAAAACAAGGTTACATGATATATCTAACAGAACCCTATAACAAGAGTTACGTCACAAGATGTCAGT
>NW_027293781.1:0-1242 GCF_016086655.4 Lepeophtheirus salmonis | reverse complement strand
TATTACATTTTCACAGGAATTATTTAATAAATTTATTAACAATTTCATCTAATAAATTGATATTTTGCATTTATTCTTTTAGACAGAATGATTTGCAGTTATCCAGGTATAGGATTGAAACTCATTAAAATCATAGTGAGGAAAAAATTGTTGAAGAAAAATATTATCTTCATAAGTTTCAAAAAGATCCTACACTTACTAAAGTATGGGTCAATTCCATCAGAAGAAAAAACTAAAAGCCAAATCAATATTCAAGATTATGTAGCAAGCACTTTCCTATATGAGCTTTTATTCATGTAAGAACGGATACAAATTCAACTCGGCAAAAAATATATAATCCACTTAAACGATATAAGTTAAAATCTGATGCTGTACCAATAGTACTTCCGGATTTTCCAAAAAAACATGGGAAAACAAACTTTGCCTGAAAGGACAACAACTTTATCTACTTCTAAAAGGTTATTCTTTAGAAAAGGCATATTATATTTCAAAGTAGTTAAAAGTGCATTGTTATTTTTTTTCGAATTTGAGCAAGATAGACTTCGTCTCAATTCTCAAATTGAACGTTTATTTCAAGAAGATGAATTAAAAAATTTCACGGATATAAAAAAAACCTGGATAAATCGTGTTTAGCCAAAGGCATTAATCTAATATATAATGAAGATTTCGTCATGTTTTATGCCTTATCATAACAGGATCGTGTTCATACATTTTTGTTTGCTTTAAAAGTGAATAATGACCTCTCTTTCTCAATTTTTTTCAAGGACTTCCTATACTATATTGTCGAAGTGGATCGTATATGTTCATCAAGAGTCTGATATCAATATTTTAGATATTTAATAAACAGAATGAACTTAAACTATAATTAAAAAATAAATTGAGATATGGAAGAAGCAAACTGGCTTCAAGTATAAAGTATGTCTTTGAGATATTGGAAGAAGAAGTACATAATAAGTATGTTCTCTATTGAAGGAGGAGGCTAGTCTCAACAATTGATTATTTAAAATCTAGAGTTCAGTTATTGGATGAAAATGACAAAGTATGTTTCTATAATAATTGACGAAGTCTATTCCTCACAGAGTTGAATTTAGTGGTGGCAATTTTTTTGGATGTGATAGGAATGGAAACTATTCTAAAGCCATACTTTCTTTATGGTGAAAGGTGTACTTGGGAATACAGTGACATGGTAGCTATAGTAACAATCACAAATATTAAATCTTCCATAATAAAACAATATTATAT
>NW_027293780.1:0-769 GCF_016086655.4 Lepeophtheirus salmonis | reverse complement strand
TTGTTAAGTATATATATTTTTCTATAAAAAATATAGAACCTAACAAAAACATGTGATTTTAAAAATAATAATAAGTCCTTGTTAAATAACTTGGATGCTATTTAGGAGCTTCAAAGTACCTAACTGTGTTTTTGAAGCTTTTGAAAAATCAAACCAATGCTATTAAAAAAGAGTATTTGAATATAAATTATTTATAAACTTATTTGAAATTGCCCAACATTTGATTCTTCAAACGGATTTTCATGCTAAGCCAAATAGTTTAAAAAAGGAAAAACAACCCTTAAGGATTGATACAGATCCAAAATACTCCTTCACCTAATAAAGTCCTTTAACCGTCCAAGTACATTTTATTTTTTTGATACTTTTATTTTGCAACTGATCATAATTGTCATTTTGAACTCTAAAGTGTAAAGCTAAAGAAATAACAGAAATTATTCTGCGAATTGTGGATTCTGAAGGTGGATTATGTGGACCATAAGTTGGCGTAATTTGCGAAAAACTCCTTTCACAGAACGCTGATTTTCATAGTAGAATTGAACAATTTGTACACGTTGTTGTGGCGTATGTCTTTCCATGATGAATTGTAAAACAATACTGAGTAGAAATGACGTATGAGTTAGACAGAACTCGCGTGCGCCTGTCAAAAAATCCCTACTGGAAAAAACCGCTCATTTTGAATCACGCTTTATAGAAAGTGCTGGAATGGGCTCCATGTTAGTATATGAATTTCTATATTAGGGCAGTTTGGTTTTGAACATTTTTCAAATTT
>NW_027293779.1:0-587 GCF_016086655.4 Lepeophtheirus salmonis | reverse complement strand
ATTGCTGAGAAACTTTATTCGCCCTCGTTGGACTGCACAAAATCCCACTTGACTTTGTTAACTCGTGTAATGCATAAGCTATTGAGGATAAGTTCTCCACGAAGTTTCCATAAAATTGAAAATAATTCCCAAGAATGACTTTACTCGAGCAGTAGATTCAGGAGTAGGACTTTTCAGCACTGGACGAACTAATTGAGGATCAGGTGTATTTCCATTTTCAGAAACTGGGGACCAAGATATGTTAACCGATGGCTTGCAAATGCACATTTACTTTTTTTTCAAGCAAGCTCCTGAAGACTTGATACTGTTATAGACTTGTTCCAGATTAAATAGTTGATCCGACATCGAATAAGAATAAAAAAGGAGGTCATCGATGTAGACTTTTACATTGGAGATATCTTCGAACAATTTCATATTTGCGGCTTCAACAATGGCCGGGAGCTGAAGATAGACCAAAAGGTAGTCATTACACTTCTGTAGACCCAGAGGGATATTGATCGTCAAAATTTATTCATATGACTCCTCTAGTTAATACTGTTCATAAAAGTGTCAAAAGTCAAGTTTAGAGAAGAAACGTGAGCTTACTA
>NW_027293778.1:0-1759 GCF_016086655.4 Lepeophtheirus salmonis | reverse complement strand
ATAAACAAGCTATTTTTTGATGGACTATAGTTTTTCCAAAAATTGCATTTAACTTAGCAAAAGTTTATAAATATCGAGTTTGAATCAGAAATAAAGAATTAATATTTATTAATTAATAAAGGATTCGGCTTTTTATAATATCCCATTATTAAAAATTAGATGAAGATTTGATACAATTTATACTCAAGATCACGGATCACTATTATAGATTGTATAAATTAATTATCAAAAACACTCTATGGGATCCAGCTTGGCCAAATCACATGCTTGATGTGAAGTGTAATTATATAAATTACATTGGAATTATAATTTGGCACTAAAAAGACCAAGAAGTCAACTTGGGTGAGGCCTTGTTCAGTTAGGACCTGTATTTTCAAAAATATACAAGAAAATCATTATTGATCTGACTTGCATCCCAGAAAAGGAGTGGTGATCAGTGATCTCCAATAGCTAAATGTATCACTATATAATGATTGGGAAAGATCTATCGAATTATACATTATGTACATTGTCTCGTTCTTGGGGGATTCTCAAAGAATAATATGACAAGCATCTCCAAAGTTTGATTCGAGCTCCACAGTAGACGTGATAAGACAAAATATTAAGAAGAAAGATTTCTTTGGAAAGAATTAAAACTGGAAAGGAAGCTATAAGTAAAGAAATTCTTACAATTCATGACATGAAAGCTAATGAAACAATTGGACTAATACATATAAAGTTTGGATATTTGGTACTTAAGTCAGCTGAATCGTATTTATGCTCAATACCATGGCATTTGAAGATGACTTATAGCCTTACAATAAATTATGACACAGCATTAACATCTAAAAAATAAATGGATCGACTAGATCTGCCAAGACTATGAAAGAAAATAAATATGCAATCTACTAAAATTGTCAAAGAAGGATATAAATTTACGGCCCAGTTCCAAGTTCAATAGGGCGTATTTTTTTCTGTACACCTTGCAAGGATTGTGGAAGGATATACAATTCATTCTGCTCTGCTCGTGGAGTATCGAGCAGTATTGAAGCTATTATATTTATCAAGGCATAATGCTGAGTTGTTGGGCTTGGTGGGTTTGTTTTCAAACCCCATGAAAGCCCATTTTTGTTCGGGATTCCTCTGCAAAGGAGTTCCAAAGCCTGAAATCCGTGTAGAAAATGATACATTTATAAGTTTTGAAGCACTTATAGCAAGTAGACTTACTTTGGAGAAATTAGGAAAGTAATTATTGCATTTGTTGCAAGTTATCCTCCCTTTTTCTTGCATATTCCTTTGGGAAAATTTTGGATTGTGAATTCTCCTCGGATTCGATTTGATATTTTCCTTCTTGGTCGGTTAGACATTATCATAAACTAAAGACTATAGTATATAGATTCCGGAAAAGTAAAGAATGAGATGAGATAGTTTTTAAATTTAGAGATTTAGCTGAATTCTTGTATGTGTATTTTTTATTTTAGAAATTAATTTTAACTATTACATGTTTGTTTGAGCTCTCTCAAAGTTTGCATATTTCTTAAGAAAATTATTATTCGGTGTTTTATGCTTCAAAGGAATACAGATGGGATATTGGCTTATAATTAATGAGGATAATTTTAAACTAAAATGTTTATTTATGATTTTTATTTTGCATTCCCACTTTATTTTTTATTTTTTTTCGTAATTTTATGTATGTTTGATATATATTTTTGTGAAATAAAGTCCATAGAAGAAGAAAAAATTATATCAGTAACAGGAAAAACAATGAAAATACGACTGC
>NW_027293777.1:0-1351 GCF_016086655.4 Lepeophtheirus salmonis | reverse complement strand
TTCAATAAATAAATAATTTTCATTAAATGCTGAATGGATCTAGACATTTCTTAACTTCGAAACCACACGTTCACTTAATAATTAAAAGCGAGAATAAATCACTTTTCCGGTGTAAAGTTCTAGGAACTTAACAAAATTTGGACAGTTTTTGAAATGGAGTGGAATATTACAAGAGACAAGCATCTTGGTTATATAAGTAGTAAAATTGGACATGTCATAATTGTAATTAATTATGTAACTTTTATAAAGTTCAAAATATATCTCGTGAATTCGGTATTTAATGTGTTTCTACTATAAACTTATTCAAAGCTTTGATCCCAAGATCACAAAAACAGCTTTGCAAAAACCTAAAAAAAATCATCTGAACACAATATATTTTTCCCTAGATTTTTAGCGATTAATGATTATATAATCGATTTACTTACCTTTGAAAAGCTTTTATATTTATGTAAAATAAAAATGAATTTTGAAAATAAAATGATGTTATTTTTACATGCATTTTTATTTTAAACTAACTTTAGTTTGTTGAGTTCAAAAATGACTAAAATAGGACTTATAGGTGCACTGAGAAGTGTCTTTGAGTAAGCACAATTCAAAATTGGTTTTGAAAACATATTTTGTAATTATATGCAAACAATTTTTATTTTAACATGGATAAAGAAATATTATAAACTATTAAATAAACATAAGATCTATTTTTTACTCGTACAGTAAAAAAATCATTTATGTTGATATCAAACTCTGGTAAATATGTGTTATGAATATAAATTTTAATAAAGTGATTAGAATTTTGTTGGTCTCGACAATGATAACAGTAGTTATGTTTGGTTTTTTTCATAATATTGAATCCAATTCTGGGCAATATAAATTTTGCAATTCAGAAGAAATAATTTAAAATATTTAACAACTTTACATTATAGCAATTAACCCTTGCATTTTCAATTATATCAACAAAAATTATTGAATAAAAACGTTTCAATGACTTGGGATCGATGATGGATAAACAACTCTATGTTCAACTATAGTATCAAACTAAGATAATATGTTAATACTTAATAGTTAATACCATATTGTAACCATACCTACCAATACACCATTTTCATATACGGATGGAAGATTTAACTATACTTATAAAGAAGTAGAGTAACACTGAACATTCGTTAAGGAGTTATATGTAAAAGCTGTCATTGGACTCAGATTTAAATTGAAGATGTATTACATAGATCTGAGTAATTCTTGTCTTTGTTCTTCCTCTATACGGAGTGGGATTTGTATTAACTTCCTATCCAACTCTAAGAGCTACACACATCTTATCTAATAAGGAGTCATGACATTCTTCAAATTGTTAGGG
>NW_027293776.1:0-546 GCF_016086655.4 Lepeophtheirus salmonis | reverse complement strand
AGATGGGGTCTACTGTTTATAACAATATCTATAGAAACAAAAAAAGATAGTATAAGCACAAACAAAACAAGGAACACTAGGCTAAAGGATATATATCTTCATTGAAGTGAATGAGTTGTTTTTATATCTAGACCCGTTTCGGTCATTTTCCTTCAGTTGGTAGCAAGATTCATGGAAATGGCGACTGCAAACTCTAGAATGCTTGGAGGGGACAAAATCATTTCGAGGTATTGCTCTCAACCACTGAATTGTTTCTTCAAATCATCATCTTTGGGAAATAAATGAAGAAAGCATTTTGTGCCTGTAGATGAAGATTCACTCTTATTTGTCAGTTTTTTAATTTTAAAGATAATTAATTATAATTTATAACACTTTTAAAATGAGGAGGTTTTTAATTCAATCTAGTGTTTATTTTGGCGATCGATAATTTCCAAATCGATGATTTTTTAACTTGCTCAACCTCCTAACGCATAACATGCAACTATTGTGTATATTGAGGTTGTGTTCACTACTATTTCAATGAGCCCATATACAATATGCTAGAAA
>NW_027293775.1:0-576 GCF_016086655.4 Lepeophtheirus salmonis | reverse complement strand
CGTGAGGGACTTCATTCGTCTTCAGCATGTCGGGGTCACCTTTGTAGTATCTCCAGAATAATACACGATTCTTATCATTACTAAAACATATGTTGTATTCTCGAGCTAACGTAAACGACTGAGACAGTTTATACAAAATAATAGATAAATAGATACTCTTGGGAAGAACGTGGAATCAGCTTGTATATCTGAACGCTCCATATATATATGTCATACAAGACGATCCTGTAAAGGAATAATACAGTTTTAATAATGACCACAGTAGAAAAAGGTGCATAAGTCTTACTTTTAAGCCTGCAATAGAAGCCATTGCACCACCATCACAAAAGGTGATAATTTTTGTAAGAATAGAAAAGCGTGCGAGGAGATATAAATAAATTGATTAAATAATATACATCTTCTTCTATCAATCAAGAACGTTATCATCCCCGCCTTTATTATTCAATATTAATATAATATTAGATGCTGGTCATTTGTGAAGAACTGAATAAATGCCTAAAATAATGTCGCCGTCTGTCTGGACTTATGGAAATGGAGGCCCAGGAATTTGGAAAATACTTACCGGATGAGAAACAG
>NW_027293774.1:0-1083 GCF_016086655.4 Lepeophtheirus salmonis | reverse complement strand
CTTATTATTATGAGAATTTTTGTTGGGAATGTACTTATCAATAAGGGAGTTAAAGTATATCACGAAACATCGACCACATATCCTCGACACCTGGTACCATGTTCCTGGAGATATTGAGGGGGTGGGGAGAAGAGTGAACCCCAGTCAATGGATATTAAACTTGTTGGGATTGGTATGTGATTGGCGTTTTTAAAATCTAGAGTGTAGGTTAGTGACTCGTGAGTGGCTTTTTCAACCTGACGATGTAATCAGCATCAATAACAATGAGATAGTGATCTGAGAGGACACCTCCTTCATGACCTCGGTCTTAATATTATATGATGAATTACAGAGGACAAGATCTAATATATTTCCTTTGATGTGTGTAGATTCAGTGATGTATTGGTGGAGAAAGGAGTCAAGGAAAGTGTGGACTAAGTAGATTGGCTGAGTTGGAATAAGGTGCCAGAGTATTGGCCGGTCAACTGCAGAAATATTGAAGTCCCTGCACATTATGGTTGAGTTATTAATTTCTTTTATTAAAGAAGAGAGTGCAAGGATCAGTTTTGTTTATTAGACTCGGGGGATCTGTATACAACACATTGCAAATTTCGAACTTGAGTCGACACAGTTCAAACTACTAGCGTGTTTCTGGAGATTCAAAGCTCTTGTATCATTACGGGAGTAGATAACAACCCTACCCCTCTTGATTTGGTTGATGAGTTGCAATCAACTCGAGAAATTAGAAAATAGTTGTTTAGAATGATTTTGGAGTTTATATGATCATTTAGCCAAGTTTCGGTGATACAGATCAATGAAAGCTGGTGACCGTCAATAATCATTTGAAGTGTATGGATTTTGTAGAATAAGCTCCTGATGTTTATGTAAAATATCTTTAGTTTTTCCTTTTGATGATTCTTAGCTGCCCAGACCTCCTTACAAGCTGAAAGAGGTCTGGGTTTGCCGCGTTATTTTCTTTAAAATCTTCATAGACCTTCTAGTTGACGTCTCTTTGGCATTTTGTAAGGCATGCATTCACATTTTCATAATCACATTTTCTATTTTTTTGCTTATAATAAGTTTTTGTTCAGGTCATCAACTAAC
>NW_027293773.1:0-564 GCF_016086655.4 Lepeophtheirus salmonis | reverse complement strand
AACTGTGGTGACTTTAAATTAATATGTATTCAAATATTACTTAAATATTCGTCTTAATAAATAGTACTCCTTATTTTAATACATTATTATCGAATGATATTATGATACGAGATATTTGAGGTAAAAAAAATAAAGTCAAGGTTAGGGATTTGTGGGTTTTTTTTTCACCAAATAGGGGAAAAAAATAAATGTCTTCTCTCTTTAAGAGCATAAAAAAGAAAAAAATATACTGACATATTAGTATGTTGTAATGTCTGTACAAGTTACAATTTGTACCGACAAACTGTACAAATTGCAATTTCTTAGTGTTACAAGGCATTATTTAAGGGTATTTCTAATTAAAAACTACTGAGTGGTCCATTAATATCCGAGCACTTTAAATTTTATAGTTGAACAGGATATAATTCATTAATAAACTGTTGAACTTCAAAAAACTAAAACTATACATAGATGTGCGTCTGAGCTCTCTTCATCGTTAATGTGGCCAACCTTAGGGACAATGATGGCTTCCAGGCAGGGGTGGAGGGCCAGAAACTTGCCGGAATATGTATACATCTATCATGG
>NW_027293772.1:0-744 GCF_016086655.4 Lepeophtheirus salmonis | reverse complement strand
GTTCTATTGTTGATTTCTGAAACTGGTTCATACCATATAACTGACACTAAGTTTCTTCATGTTCTATCAGTGCACACTTGTCCGAGACAATAGGAGGGTCTCCTACAAAAACACGCTTGTACTTGAAAAAGATGAGGTCCGATACAACCATGAAGAGTATTGGACTTTGTTTTGACTATGTTCACAAAAGACTCATGCTTATTTGGTTCAGATTCTAGGTGAACAAGAACGAAACATTTGAGTTTCCTTCTGACATGTCTCTAACTCCTGTCTATCCAATTTATTATAAAGAGCTTTCCTTTAGAGCGGAGGAGTCCGAGCAATTGAAGAGGCCAAGAACCTTCCATTCTAAACTATTTTACTCTTTAGTAATTTTTGATTAAATTTCCATGGCTCCAAGATCACTTAGCCTTTTGCTACGCTTTACCCCTACCATTAGCTAAGGTCTGACTGACAACTATCAACTTTTGTAAACCAATACCACTATAAGCTAGCCAAACATGTTCAACCTCTTCACGTATCATGGAATAGCTTTACTCATACTCTCACCATTTTCCTAATCAGAGGGTTGCACCCCTTGATGTCACGGAAGCAACATCTAGTCTTCATGAGTGGGTATATTAGATAAGTAATGAGCGTTTTATTCATCAAGTGTGATGCTGGAGCGCAATATACTATTGAAAAATACTAAACTTACTTGAATCCCTTTCCCCAACCCATTATAAATAGGCAAAGGGTTGGTAA
>NW_027293771.1:0-1076 GCF_016086655.4 Lepeophtheirus salmonis | reverse complement strand
ACGGAGTCGTCATCTACAAACGTGGGGGAGGGGGCTACGTGGAAGCAAGTAAATGGAAGGATACTAAACGAATAAAATGTGTATTATTATTGGCGAGATTCCTCTACATACTAGAAAGGTCAAGATGGGTAGTACAAGATGATAGATTGGTAAAAGTATTATAATTAAAAGTTGTAACTGATACTAATATGATACGATATACAAATATCTAAGTAAAAATACATCACACGGACTAAATAGTTAATTAGTTAATAAAAAAATAACATTCTAGGGTTAAAGCATTTTTGTATATATTTCATATTAAGTGTGGCGAATTACTTTATTCTATAATTCGTAACTTCTATTAAACCAATCAACAAAATAGTCAATTAAAGAAAATCATCATGTGGCACAGTAATACAACTATCCTCCACGATTAATCAGGATTTTTCAAAAACTTAATAAATTATTAAAAAAAAATATACAAAGATAATTCCATCAAGCTCTTTCACAGGTTTCCGATCCATATTCTAAATGACAATAATCCCAAAGTTTATACCTTTAACATTAATAATAGGGAGATTCTATAGTTTATTTTGTACTTTAAGAAAGTCTACATTCAATGAAGCTAGCAGAATGATGAAATATCACCCAAAAAGATTCGTCCCAACTCCCGTGAAGCCTTCTCCTAAAAAGAACAAGATACATGTAATAAAGTTTGGAATCAAGTCAAAAATGGCTCATGAATTAAAGGTTTATTGTCATAACGTTAGACAACAAAAATGATTGGAGAATGCACAACCTTTTTTAAAGATCATACTTCAAGAGGGTCGAAGTGTTTAAATGCCATCCCACTCAATATGTTTTGTAAATTCATCTCAACCAAATAAGCCTACGGAGTTGAGACGAAATCCGATAAGAACCTTAGTTGCTACTTGCATACTTCTCTAATTTGAATTTGAACACTGAATGAGTAAGGACATCAAATAATGACGTAATTTATTTCATAATATTTACTATATGAAAATGTCGCTGAAAGAAACCTTGCCGAAATGAAAACTTGCTCAAATACTAATGTGTCTCTAATCATTATGGTC
>NW_027293770.1:0-738 GCF_016086655.4 Lepeophtheirus salmonis | reverse complement strand
CTCGTCTTTTACTTGCACTCTTATAAAAATCCAACCTCTAAATATTACACAAAGTTTGTCAACGTCTTTGTTACCCACATTCATGCTGTAGTCCATATAAAATAAATACCTTTGACTTATTATGCCCAAGTTTAAATCTCAAAATTGTGATTGTTTTACAGAAGATTTAAAGAATATTTAATGTCGAACATATATAATATTTATATTCTTAAAAAAGAATGTTGTACTTTTATCTGGCTTTAAAAGTAAAAACCCATTTTACATTCAACTTTTAATTGTCTACGTATAACCGACAAATATTTTGTTTTGAATTATTATTTTCAAATATGATGCACTGTGTTATATCTACAACCGCCGGTTACTACATAGATCTAGTAGTCACGCAGTTCAAAGATATTAAGCGCACACTCACTAATGAGACGTTGATAGAAAGATAAAAAAACTTTGTTTTATTCAAGGTAAAATATAACTTTTAAATATTGGAAAAAGCTATATTTGCGGATGGAAAGCAGTGGAATGGGTACCAAAAATCCTAAAAATTTTATAGTTTTGTTGTTTATGAAAAAAAGAACGTGTGTTTATTGTGGACAACTAAATATTAGTCGTTCATGAGATATGGATGCCTTTTACAGGCCAACCATGAAAACTGAACGTTTATTGATTGAATCAAAATAAGTTCTTGTTAAGCTATGAAAAATTTCCAAAAGTTAATAATTCTACACTTATGAAGATTAACTA
>NW_027293769.1:0-1389 GCF_016086655.4 Lepeophtheirus salmonis | reverse complement strand
GTGAAACAACATCCGGCAATATAGAGAGACGTTGAGTCGCAATTTTGGAACTTTCCGCTCGCAGTAAAACTCCCACCGAGAATGCCAATGTACTGAGCTACAGCCGCAACACAGTTTACAGCGTGGTCGCCAAAGGGACTCTTGAGGGAACCACAAGATCTAAGTCAAGGCCTAGAAGGTCAGACAAAATGGTTGCAAGTCAGCGGCCTCTCCAGGGAGTTCAATTTCAGCAGAAGGACCATGAACCAGGTAATTAAGAAAGATGTTGTCATTTAGGTCTACAGGAGAACCTCTCGTCAAGCTCTCAAGCCTATAGACAAGGAAAAACGCCTCGCAAGGTCAAATATTCTTCACAATAAGCCTAAGAAAAGCCAGCCGATGTGATCGCCCGACGGTCAAAAATGTGATCTCATCTTCTTGGAGGACAACGAGAGGCTTAACTTCAAGACGTTCAACAATACTTGAACGCCAAAGTGTTCTTATGGGCCAGGCTTACTTATGGGGACTAGTGGTGGTGGCAACAGGAAGGTGTTTAAAGGGGATGCTATCGGGAGTCCAATACAAGACCGAGGACTAGCTGAAGTCTGCCCTAGAGAATGCCTGAGCCTACCTCGACCAGAGCTTCATCAACCAAGCCTTGCAGCAAGTTCCAGTCCATGCTGGAGTTGGTAGTGGGGAACATGGGCGGCCATATTGAATAGACATGTGTCTAAGATCTTTCATGTTAAATAAGTTAATTCGTCGACCACTTCAAATATTTCAAAATTATTTAACTAATTTTAAAAATTTCAGAGTGTTCATTTTTAGACGCGCACACCTTTATATATTTAACGGAACTTTTCCTTTCTCAATATTGAGCAACCTCACTCTTCATTGATATAATATATAATTACTTACATTTTTTTATGACTAACGTTGATAATTCTGTAGAGAAAAACGCGTGCAAGAAGAAGGGGGGGGGGAGTATTACATGCAATGTTATATTACATGCAATAAGCATCTTTGTATCTTTGTGAGATCAAACATTAAAGTCTGACATGATATATTCATATCACCAACTTGATTTTATAGATGAATATCCAAACTCTTGTTATGAGATGAGGATAATGATTTGTGGGTTATTCTAGAAAGGGGGCTAAAGGCACATTTATATCGACACATCCGACAAGCCATCTATTTCTCATTTGGTAAGTATTTAAAAAATTCCTGGGCCCCCATTTTCAGAAATCCCGACAGAAGGCGACGTTATTTTAGGCGTTTTATTCAGTTCTCCATCGACTATCAGCATCTAATATTATATTTATATTGAATAATAGAGGCAGGAAGGATACTGTTCTTACCAGAAGAAGATGTATATCATTTAATCAGTGATGGCATAAGTAAGGGTGA
>NW_027293768.1:0-1628 GCF_016086655.4 Lepeophtheirus salmonis | reverse complement strand
ATTACTTTGTATTATTCCTCCACGCCTTCTCTTCCTTTCCCTTGGTCGTCCTGGATTCATCTGATTCAATAGATTGTGTCTAGCAACCTCGTCATTAGACACAACATAAACAAAAGACCAAAATCTTTTGTGTGAAAAAAGTGCAAAAAAAAAGAGTTCCGTTTTCACTTTGATATTCAAATGGGAAAATTAGCAAACTCCACAACACATTAAAGCTTCTCTTGATGAAGTTTTACATGATACACTTCGTCTAACGTCGTATCTTAATCCCACTTTAGTTAAATCCAGTGGTGGAGTTGCAGATACGTCATACGATCGGATGAACTATTTGCCCATTTTCATAACAGTAGGAGTTTTGAATTATGAGAGCAAGAATCGATTCCCTATCATTATCAGACAGTGATTCTGTTGAAGGTTCCTGAAGATGATATGGGATAAGAGCTTCTTAACATCATCTCTCGGATTAAAGCTTTTTAAGCATTTCATAAGGGAGATTTGATGATGGCAAATTAACAAAGAGTTTTGAGCTTTATGATGACTTTAATCTGTGTCTTCTGAATCATTGTCACTCTGGAGGATGGCTGGTGCTCCAAATAGATGGTACATACCCAGAAGATGATAGGCTAACTTCTTTGTCGCTTCTATTAAATACAATCTTCTGCAGTTCTGTTCTTGGTTAAGTTTGATACTTGTACATAATACGAGGTCAACTTGGTTTATTGCCTGATGTCTGAAGACTCTCTTAATTTCATATTCAATAAATATGTGATCATTAAATTTAATACATCATATTCTTATAACATTTATAGAAAATTTGTGCAAATATAACCTTTTTCAGTTACACAGTTTGACAAGTGAGCGTCACCTAGTGGGGTATAATTTATAAAGTACATCATGTTAGTATTGCTGGTGCCGGCCATTTTGGGAGCCTGAACAGCCATGTTGAAAACAATGAAACCCCTTTTTTCATTAATAATAATATAAACACAAGTATGTTGAAATAAATTTTGTTTGTTTTTGTTAGTGAGCGCTCGACAGATTAAAGTACTCATCAGTAGTGATGAAAATCGTGTTTATTTTGGGAATATTAATAAAAACGAAAAAGATCATAGTAATCCAATCAATTTGAAGAATGTTTTGAGGAGAGCAGCTTAGCTTTAAGGAAGTTTCATTAGATTAGCTGCAAGCAGCTATGAGATGAGAGAAATAAACACATATCCCGCTCCGTATCTAGCAATGGTATAGGCAATGACAACGATTTTGATCCTCAATTCAACTCCGCGTACAACAGGAATTTACACATATAACTCTACAACAAATCCTCTTTCTGTCTTCCATACACTATTGATGACTTTATTAGAATTAATTGACTTATTGTTCGTTCTTCAAGAATAATTATAATAGCCTTGGAAAATATAAAATCATCTGCACATTGTAATAACAAAAGAGTGCGACCTCCAAATTTCTTATTTTTCTTAACCTATAATTATAATTAACAAATAATGCAGTCCCTACGCCACATTAAAAAATTACCCTTTTTTATTTTTCAATTTGTCCCTCCTATTGTAATATGCTGCCCCTTGAAATATTCGATGTTATGGGAACCATTGCCTTGGCCTCCTATAAAT
>NW_027293767.1:0-809 GCF_016086655.4 Lepeophtheirus salmonis | reverse complement strand
ACTGAAGCTGTGATCAAAGACATCCAAGATCACAAGAGATCATATATATTGATTAAGAACAATCCTGAATTGATTCAAAGTAGGAAGTTCCTAAGGCTAAACAAATCAGGTATATTGTCTGAGAATCTCAAATCTGGAGAAGAAAACATGGAACATAGAATGTTGAGGAGGAGTGACCGGAATAGAAAGAAAACTGTTAAATTTCATATGATTTCTAAATTGGGTATATATATGTTTTTTAAAAAAGATGTAATGTCATTTAAAACGTTATGTATGTATATTCCCTTAAAATCTTAGGTGGGCATGAAGAGTTGCGTGTTATTTTATGTATATTAAGTTGCGTATTTATTTATGCATATTAAGTTGGGTTACATTTTATGCAAAGTCATTTGGTATAGATTATCATATATAATATAATATAGAAGTAATTCAATAGGTGAAGAAGTGATGAATTATTCCTAAGTGCAAGAACCTAATCAATGCAATTAACTACATATCAATACTTATTTTATTTCATTTGGTGCTTATGATTTTTGAAATAAAATTAAAATATTCTTGAAAATAATGTCGGAATAAGGATATGAGGGATGAAATTGTATACTGTATAATCCTTTAAGTTATTACTAATAATATTTTGTTTTCTTCATAAGAATTATTTATTGCTTTTATGATAAGAAATTGTAATAATATGAATTTTATATTTTTGAAAAAGGAAATTGAAGACTTTTTGTGATATAATCCTTTCTGAAGAGGTCTCCAATAGAGGCAAAATAGATTTAAATGATAGTGATCTCTAAATATCTTTGTTT
>NW_027293766.1:0-644 GCF_016086655.4 Lepeophtheirus salmonis | reverse complement strand
TTTTCCATCAATATTGGATGTCAAAATAGGACTTATTTCCGTCTTGTAAACACAAATTAACTATTATTTCGGAAGGAATAAGTTATTTTTCTGTAACTATCAAGAAAGAACAATAATTGTACAAATTTAGAATTTTCATATGGATTTTCATTAGATATTATTTTGATTTAATTCAAATATCAGTTTTTATCATTGGCATCAAGTAGTATTCAATGCAGGTGTTTTGTATTTTTTAGCCTTTAAAACTTTTGATGCTTTTTTTTTTTTTTTTACTCCACTCCATAATTTGATTGAATTACTTTTTTCGCTCCGCTCCATAATTTGATTGAATTACCTTTTTTTAGAAAATAAATTCTGCACTCTTATGTGGGATGACAAATGATACGCAAGTACTTTTTCTATAGCTTACAACCCTACTTTGATTCAAGAGACTTATATTGGCTCTGATATGGCCCCTTTCAAATAAAATATATCAATTTCTCAAATTTTTATTGTGAGGATTGATTTTGGTTACTTCAAGTGTAATTTGCAGCCCCTCCACAGGGTTGATAAAAATAATTTGTTGGTGTCAGTTGAAAATAAATTGTTAAATAATACCAATCTAACCCGTACTTAATTTTGTACATACAAATTACAACATGTAA
>NW_027293765.1:0-519 GCF_016086655.4 Lepeophtheirus salmonis | reverse complement strand
GTTGAAGAGATATGGAGTGAAGTAAAACAGCAGAGAGCCGTATTGGTAAGAGGTTTCGAGAACGGATTCTCGAGCAAATATATAGAAAAATTATGAAGCAAATTTCAAAAACAGTAAAGAAGCACCCTTTGAAGACAAAGCTGATCGAGCAAAAGAAGAAAGTTGAGATGTTGACTGTAGAAAAGTTAAAAAAAGCACGGAAGAAGAACTTACTTGCAGTATGAGAAGTAGAAGATTTTGAAAAGAGAGATATGATTTCAAGATTAAAGAATGCTGATTTTGAATCTCAGAAAAGTTGTGATCATAAATTAGAAGAGCTGAAAATTTAGCTTGAAATAGAAAAGATGAAATTGGCAAATGAGGAATTTGTGAGAGACAAAGTGAGTCAGCCTAGTAATTATAAAGAAACGCCCTGAGAAGATACAAGTTTGGAAAGAGGATCTGCCCTAACAGATGAAGAAAGGCCTATTGATATGAATAATATAGAATTAATCGAAGAAAGAAAGGTATATCACTGTT